>NW_027280465.1:422500-473362 GCF_046629955.1 Centroberyx affinis | reverse complement strand
TGCACCTCATAAATATATATATATATATATAGATATATACAGTTGCAATCAGAAATATTCAACCCCCTCACCTCAAAAGACATTATAGTGATGTGGATGAAAGATAATGACAATAAATGACAAAAAACCTCATTAAACAACAAACAATATTTATTGATACATATTTGAGTTATTTTGACAACAGAAGTTGACTTAACTTTTAAGTTCAAATGAAAAATGTAACTCTTTTAACACATGTGCATGTGCAGTATTATTCAACCCCCAGCTTCAGTACTTTGTGGAGCATCCTTTAGCTTTTATAACTTCTAACAAACGTTTTCGGTAAGTGCTGACAAGCTTCTTACACCTCTCGATCGGAATCTTTGCCCATTCTTCACGTGCAAAAGCCTCTAGCTCAGTGATGTTTGATGGCTTCCGTGCTGCAACTGCCTTCTTTAAATCCCACCAAAGATTTTCAATCGGATTTAAATCTGGTGACTGAGAAGGCCACTCCAGGACGTTCCAGGATCTTTTTCTCAACCAAGCTTTGGTTGACTTGGAGGTGTGCTTGGGATCATTGTCTTGCTGGAAAGTCCAATGATCACCAAGGTTTAATTTGTCAACAGAAGGCATCACGTTCCTCTTTAAAATGGCCTGGTATTTCTGGGAATCCATGATGCCAGGTACACGATCAAGATTGCCAGTTCCTGCCGCAGAAAAACAGCCCCACATCATCAATGACCCACCTCCATGCTTGACCGTGGGGATGGTATTCTTCTGGTCATAAGCCTGGCCTTTCGCACGCCAGACATACCGCTGGTCCATATGTCCAAACAGTTCCAGTTTGGTTTCATCAGTCCATAGAACTGTCTCCCAAAACTCTGTAGTCTTATCCAAATTCCTCCTGGCATATTCTAGTCGACTTTTGATGTTCCTTGTAGTCAAGAGTGGAGTGCGTCTTGGCGTCCGGCCATGAAGTCCTTGTTTATTCAGTGCACGTCTTATAGTTGCCACTGAAGCAGTTGTACCAGCCTTCATCACGTCATCCTGTAGGTGTCTTGCAGTCACACGGGGGTTTTTCTTAGTTGTCCTGACTAAGTTGCTAAGGGCCCTTGATGAAATTTTGGGCTTTCTTCCACGGCCAGGCAGGTTTGCAGCTGTTCCATAAGTTTTAAACTTCCTTATAATGCTCCCAATGCTGTCTCTTGGAATGTTAAATTTTTTGGAAATCTTCTTATACCCAAGGCCCTTCAGGTGTGATGAAATAATCTCCTCTCTCAGCTTTTGTGGAAGCTCCTTTGTCTTTCCCATGATTGCAACTCACCTTGAATACCTTCATGGGTGGGGTTTATATATGCATCACAGCTGAAGCAAATGAAGGATCATTATAGAGTTCCCAAAGGCTTAATTATGTTTCAACTCCACTTTAGGCCATACAAACTGTCAGAAAGCTTTAAAAACAACAATATTATATAGGGGTTGAATAATTGTGACATGGCTATCTTAAGAAAATATACTGTTACACACAAATACTACATCATGCATTTTCTGTGTTGATTTTATGTATCACTCAACTCATAAAGAAGTCATCCAAAGCAGAATCTTGCTCTTTGAAAAAACTTTAATTGATAAATCCTTAAAATCTTTGGGGGGTTGAATATTTCTGATTGCAACTGTATGTATAAAACAAATATTCAGCTCGAATGATGATGCTACCAGTTTTCTCGTTTCACAAAGGTAAATTGATTCAGAACAGAATTTCTGCCATTCCAAGATTATTATTGTTGTCATTGTTGTGATTATTGGAACAGTTATTATATTCTTAGTACTAATAGATCCATTTCATAGCAAATTGTTTTTCAACTATTACAGTATTTGCCTACGGTGCTACTGGAGCAGGCAAGACACATACCATGTTAGGTTCACAAACTGACCCTGGGGTCATGTACCGCACTATGAAGGACCTGTTCAGACGCATGGATGAAGTCAAGGAGGAGAAGGTGTTTGATATTGCATTCTCATACCTTGAGGTGAATATTTGAGTCAATCCTTTTTTTCCTGTTTTTTGTTTTGTGATCCATGTCAGTTCCTTTTTGCAGAAATTCCCCTTCTTGACACTTGTTCACCGCAAGCTTATCATATTTAACCTAAACTCAGTGAAATGAGTAAATTGAGAAATGTTGTGTGATGATGAGAGTGCGAAGGACAGTGGTACTCATTGATTTTTGAACTGCACTCCCGTCCAAAGTTATTGCAGAAGCTGCTCATAATTGTCAAGGCAGGTTCAAAGGGGGTGACGTTTTTCAGTATCTTGTGTTTTCCAATATCCTAAATTTCTGCCCACTTGTGTTTGCAACAAGTAATTTGCAAATGTTTTATGGACAATTGTAACATGATTGTAAGCACTTCATTTCCATGGGGGGAATATTCTGTTTATTATGTATGCATGTATATGTGTGTTAGGGATAAGCTGTCTATATACATCTTCATATCCCAAACAAGACCTTAACCTGAGCTTAAGCTGTTATCTGGAATACTGTAAACATAATTAGTTGTGCAAAATGTCAGCCACTTATGATGGTTTCATGCATCTGCCACTGATTGCAATTATTTCTTGTTTACAGGTTTACAATGAACAGATCAGAGATCTTTTGGCTAATGTTGGCCCTCTCGCAGTGAGAGAAGACAGTTCTAAAGGAGTGGTGGTTCAAGGCCTCACACTGCATCAGGTTAGTGACAATGTGTGTCATACACACTGTCCCACAGCCTGTGATGTTGTTAAAGTAAATTTAGAGTACCGGTAATAGCACTTTTATTAGCGTCTATGTCTAGATTAAATTTCACCCATTCCTTTTGCAATGCATGTTCTATGTAGATTTATGAGATTTTTTTTAAACATTTACTTGTTTTCATTGTTTTTAAAATACAAACTTGAGGGTATCAAACCTAGCTTGATATTAACTTCTGTCCTGGCTAACAAAGACACCCAAAATAAGCCAGCATGGTTGTGACAGTAGAGTTTGTAAGGCGGCATGCTTTTGAGGGATTATTTTCTGGCACACTTACATTTCTTCCTGTAGGTGTCAGGTGATTGACAGTAAGCAGGGCGTAACGTGATTCACGCACTGAAAACACTCAACTAACAATAAAACCAAATTAAGGCTTCTTGGTGGCCATGGTGGATTAGTATCTTCATTTTTTTACAGTATGGTTTAGTACTGTACAAGAATGAAAGGCAGCAGATGACTTCTTCTGGAGGTAGGAAAACAGACTGATATCTCCAGCTACACTGACTGTGTGCAGAGAATAATGTAAAGCAGAAGGGCAACCTAGATGATTGGTGCAACCACAAAACTCTGCTACTATCTTTATTCACTTTTTAGATGTATTGAAACCTGAACATTAAGTCAAAAAACACACTTTGGTTGGTGACTTTTGGTCACTAGCCAAATTGAACATTGCTCAAGCTTTTTCATCTGTCTTTTGTTCTCTCACACCCAGATTCACATGGAATTAAAAATAAAGAAAAATGAAATTAAAATAAAGATTATCATTACAAACAGAAAACTGTAAGCATGCATCTCATTTGAGATGCAGACTGCCTCACTTGACATAAAAGTGACTTCTGTAGAGTTTCTTCAATTAACTGACGACACAAATATTAAATAGAGACCCAAAGAGCCAAAACCATGCCGCCTTCTCAATTATCTTTTAATAGTTATATTCCTCAAGGCTTTGTTGAAAAAGCAATTTGTGAAAAATATTGTCAAAAGCTAATGCACTCAGTTTTTTACCTGCCTGCTCACTCCTGACTGCTGGACAAACTGATAAAGTCGACTATGTTACAGACTGTTATGGTACATTCTAGGCTACCCTAGAATGTCATAAAATAGGTCTAATTTAAAATGTGTTGCTGCAGCAGTGTTACAGTATTTTATTTCAAGTGTGTAGTTATTTATTTTTTCTACTTGTTTACTGCTGAAAGTTTATTCTTTTTTAAGGTCTTTGTCCCATGTTTTCTACAACAGAGAGAATTTTTTGGCCATATTGGCCATTTTGCAAATTGTAATTGAGAATTGGTTTCTTGCATATTCCTCTGAGCTATACACAAGTTTGCATACGGTAAGAGTTAACTGTCTTGCTTCTTCTGGGTGTTTAAGCTTGTGTCTTTTTATTAAATAATTTTTAGTATTTAAGAAGTTCAAGTATTTAAGACAAGATACCTGACTTTGTATATGCTGTGGCAGAGAGCTGTACAGGTTCAAAATATTGATTGGATTGTCCTAAGCAATAAGAATACCATGTGAATTCTTTAGTTTTGTACCCCTTTAGTGTTCTTATTTAGTCTTGTCCCCCATGCAGCAGTCAGAAGTGAGGTAGTTCCAGATGGGGCATTTTACTGGGTCACAAAAAATGGATGTCATTGTCATCTTCTCTCCCCCTCTCTCTCTCTCTCTCTCCAAAGCCCAAATCTGCAGAGCACCTTCTTGAGGCTTTGGATTATGGAAATCGAAACAGGACCCAACACCCCACTGATATGAATGCCACCTCCTCCCGTTCCCATGCTGTATTTCAGGTATTTCAACTGGGGAGTGTTATGCTCAGATCATTAGTCTTCAGAGCTTCTTTCAAACACATGCTTCACCACAAATATCTAGAATGCATTGGACAGATGTCTACCACAAGATAACATGCCTCTTGATAGTCTTGTCATGTGCTGTATGATTGATAGGTGAGTTGACAGTTTTGTGTTCTTGCCTCCAGATTTACTTGCGGCAGCAGGACAAGACTGCCAGCCTCAATCCTAATGTCTGTGTCGCCAAAATGAGCCTGATTGACCTAGCGGGCTCGGAGAGAGCCAGCGCCACCAATGCCAAAGGGGCACGTTTGCGGGAAGGCGCTAACATCAACAAATCACTCCTTGCCCTAGGAAATGTTATCAATGCTCTTGCTGACCCCAAGGTGAGTTTGAAAAGATTATGTATGTGCTCTTGTCCCACATGTCTGTTGTCAGCAAACAAGATTTTGGCTTTATTTATGTCTTTGTTTTATTAATGTCACATATTTCTCACTTTCATTTCGGCACATATAGTATAAATGCAAGGCGAAACATAAGTGTAGTAATTATATTATGCAATATAATTTGAACCCTGCTCTTAATTGTGATACCCTGATCTTAATTTATCCTGATTTTGATTAGACTAGTGTTGTTATTGTTATTTTTATTTTTATTTTTGATTTTTTTTTATTATTATTACTGCCACACCAGTTTGAAGTTTCAGTTTCCCTAAGATGTATTGGCAAGTACTCAAAAATAAGATGAAACATGAAACCAAATAATAGGATACAGCTTATATATAGTACATGATGGCACATGTGCATAGTTGTCTGTTCTCATTACTCCGTAATCAGAACACATGAAGGTAGCATACATACAGAAACGTGTCCAGAGACACGTATTGAGAATCTACAGAAATATGCACATATTAGAAACAACAGGCAAATGTCGTATAAAAAAGCTGTATATTTTATACTCATTTCGATGATTGAGTGTAATTTTGCGTCATTTGCTTAGGATTCTTGACCAGAGGCTTCTGGGGTATATAAAGTAAACAGCTTCCCTCCCTATGATTCAAGGAGCCTGGGAAGTGGAGAGTCAACTGAGTATTTGGGTATTATTTCATTCCAGTTGCATACATTAACCTGTCAAGCAGTCGTCTCGTTTTACGCACCAGTCCCAGGGGACCAGGCGCAAGCAGGCCACATGCATTTAGGAAATGCTGCACAAATGTACCACTGCCATGGTGAAATGTGACCCGTCGTCACCAGGTTGTTTCATTCTTGGGGGATAATATCTTCATGTTCTTGCCTGGGCAGTGTTTGATTAATATGGTTCCCCTGGACGCCACTCTAGAGTGTTGCAGTAGTAGACTTGTTGTTGTCCCTTGATCTGCTAAACCCACCACACCACTGCCACGCTCCCCACCCCAGCCCCATCCTATTTCCATGGTTAATGGTGCTCCAGTGTTTACTGTAGGCAGACAAGGAATTCATGGTGTGTCATTTGTTTGGGAGAAAGAATGTTCCCACTTCTGTTTCGGCAGACATGCTCATTCATTTGACTTAGAAGAATGTCTGCTACTTCTGTTTGTGCAGTGCAATGTGTCGTTTTCATGGTGTGCTGCACACAATTTTTGTAACTTATTTGCCTTATTCCTGATGAACCCAACACCCATTGTTTTTGCTGAGTGGCCACTTCACACTTCCCATTCACATCAATGCAAGCCTATCCATTCAGTTGTGCGGTGAAGGTCATTTTACAGTTGATCTGCCGCAGGTTCCTAGTGATTGTGTGAACGCCCAAGTTAAAATGACCATTTCAGTCCAATGAACCATGTTAGTGTTCTTCTGACCACAAATTTTGCTGGGAAGGAATGAATCTGCCTAAAGTCCTGCTTTGATTGAAAGGGAAATTTGCCAAGTTGGCACAGCTACCCCTGAACTCCCTCCTTGGATGTGAACTATAACCAAGGTCGTTGAATCCAGATGTAGGCCAGGGTTTTGGGCCTATGGAGAAGTACTGAGGCAGCTGCAAACCCCAGAAGAGATCATTTTTCCCTCCTGTGTCTCTTTAACTTTTCATGTGTATTTCCACCATTTCAATCTCCATGAGTTTGTGACTCACCTAAGCAGCTGCAGTTTATCTATGCCATTATTAGAGACTGAGCTGTGTTCACAGACCAGCTGCACAGTGACTGCAGACCAGTGTTGTGGGTGTCTGTTTTCTGCTTTTGTGGATGTCGGTAACACTAACCTGAACTCTCCATATTGAGTTTTGTTTCCTATGAGATTTGGTGGTCCCCACCAAATAGTGTGGTCTGCATAAACTTCTCTTGTGGAGCTTCTCCAGATGGAGAATTTTCTCTATCCTTTTTGGAATTAGATTTTTACTCTAATCTATGTTTTCATGTCAATCTTATGTTTTCAGTTTTGGTTGGGTTTCTGTATATCTCTCCTGTTTGACAGAACTAGAGGTTTAGCTAATTCTGTATTAGTTTCCTTTCAAACAACATTTGTTTGATTTATTTTTAAGTAAATGCAACACCACCAGAAGAGTTTTTCACATGTTCTGAGATGCTGATTAATGTACACTTTCAGTGAACCCAAATATACTAAATGACTAACTTTTCTCATTTGTTTCAGAGTAAGAAAGCTCACATACCATACAGGGACAGCAAGCTGACACGACTACTTAAAGACTCCTTGGGAGGCAACTGCAGGACGGTCATGATTGCCAATATTAGCCCCTCGTCAAAGTCATATGATGACACCCATAACACACTGAAGTATGCCAACAGGGCCAAGGAGATCAAGTCTTTGGTTAGTCAATGTTTATGTTGTCATGTTGTTTACTGTGAAGATGATTTCAAAGCTAAATATTTGAACATTTGCTTTACTATCTAATGAATTCCATTTCAAATGAGAAAAAAGAATCCTTTTGTAATCGATTCTCTCTCTTTCTGTGCCTTTACCTAAATATCTATCAGCTGAAGAGTAACGTTGTTAGCCTGGACAGTCACATTGGCCAGTATGCGGTGATATGTGAGAAACAACGGCAAGAGGTAATAGGAAGCACCCAGCACTACTGCACTGTCTTTAATTCAGTAAACCTACATAACTTTCTATGTCACACCATGTGGAATTTCTCATTTTCAGTGGCTCACATCTGACCATTTTATCAATTTTCAATTTTTCTTTTGTATTCTTATCCAAGATTCTAAAGTTGAAGCAGAAACTGAAAGAGTATGAGGACAAGAAGATGGATGTCTTGGTGCCTGGGGATTTTAACACGATCCCTTCTCAGAAACAAGCAGAGTTCAAAAGGTAAGTGTGTACATGTGAGTGTGATTGAGTATGAAAGATAAAGCATATTATTGGAAGTACATTTGTTTTGTTTGAATACGTTATAGACCCTTTTAACGTAAACATTGTAATTACAGTATAGGCACTGAGTGGAGGCAGAAAGAGCACATAGCCTACAATTGCCAATGTAGTGATGCACGGATCATCCCAGAACCCATGGGACCTGTGGTTTTACCAGTGGTTCTGGTAGCTTTAGGTCAATAATAAATTATAATTAAGCGGATCAGGCAGTTTAAAGTCTAATTAGGCATGTTGGTTCAGGTTATAGCCTAATACTTCAAATGAAATTGATGTATTTATTAACTAACTAGATAATCCAATCAGTTAACAGGCAAACAATGTTTATGGATTCATCAGAAATACATAATTAGACCTTAATTCACGTTTCAGATGAATCATGCAGGCCTGTGATTTAAGAGAGGGGGCTAATTGGGAGGAGATGGTGATAAGTGCAAAATCAAACTAAACACAATTTACTGTATCTGAACTTTTGCATAATACATTTTAATAGACCTGCTAACTATAACAGTGTGTGAGTGTCACACCAGTGTCTGATAAATATGACAAAGAAAAATCACTGCTATTTTATCTTTTGCTACTGCTTGCTTTTAGGTTTATACACATGTAAAACTGCCAAGGACTATTGATTTTCAATTACATTTTAGTGCAGTGGCTCTATTGTAAGATAAATTAGACAAATGATTATGATGGCAAATTAATTAAGTTGATGGTGACACAAGCTGAAACTCACCATGGTCAGTGGGGAAACATTAAAGGAATAGTTAACATTATCATCTACTCATCCTCATGTCAGTTAAAACACTGGTGAAGTTTGTATGTCAATATAACACACAGCAGGCTAGCTGGTGCAGCTTCATTTCAGTCATCTCCAAAACAACTGGAGTGAATGGAGACTGTTTCTTTAGTTAGTTACAAACAATGACCATAAAATGGTCATTGTTTGTAATAAAACAGCATGATCCAAGTGTTCTGAAGCCAAACAATTACACTGTGGGTCCAAAAGGACAATATTCACCTCAACAAAATGTTGTAAAACAAAATGTACTCATTACATTTTAAGCAACTTCTGTTTACATGTTATTTCATGCTATTTAAGGTTAAAAGTTTGTTTTATTCATTCATTTATTCATTTATTTTGTTTGTTTGTAGAATTGCAACAGTGTTACCTGGGCTCATATTGGCACCAAAGGCACATTTTGGTAGAATAGAATAGATGTTATTGTCCTCAAAGAGGAAATTTGTTTCCACAACCAGTACAGGTGAAACACAGATACACTGAAAACATCAACACAAGAAACATACATGAAAAATGTCGATCAGTGTTTCGCAAAGCCCAAGATGACGTCCACAACCCAAAGATATTCAGTTTACTGTCATAGAGGAGTAAAGAAACCAGAAAATATTCACATTTAAGATGCTGGAATCAGAGAATTTTGACGTATTTTTCTTAAAAAATTACTCAAACCGATTAATCGATTATCAAAATAGTTGCCGATTAATTTAATAGTTGCCGATTAATCGATTAATTGTTGCAGCTCTAACTGCAGTCACGGGGAGCTGCATATTAAGCTCAGCCTGATACTAAAACATTGATAAATAATGCACATCAGGCATTTACTTAAGCTAACAGGTAAACATGAGATAATGGGAAAAAAACATAATCCCAGTTTGCTCCTTCAAAAATGAAAAATAGAACAGTTGGAGGTTTTCAATCCCAGTCCTCGCATTTTCATTTTAGCCATCTAATCAGGGATTATTTAACACCTTGGATGCAAGGTGATTGCAGTGATCTTCCTGGTCGGATCGAAAACCAGCACTACTCTGGGTCCCAAGGATCAGGATTGAAAACCGCCGGCCTAGATACTTGTATTTTGAAAAGAAAATGCAACATAATTCTTTGCCACCTGGCTCCAACATACTTTCTACATCTGTGCATGTGAGCATAGTGGTTCAGGATGTAAACTGTAAATGGTTTGACTTAATATCAATGTCTGAGTAACTGTCCTTTTAAAACTGGCTTTTTTGTATTTCACTGTGGAGTTCTCTCTGTTTTCGATGGGCGCAGCTGTGCGATGCCTTTATTTTAATATGACTGATATATGTGTAGACATTCATGTGTTTTATATAAATCCGATCAGCCAAATCATCCCATCTAGTTCTCTTGAAGGGATGCAGTGGCATCTGTCGGGGTGTGTGGGGTGGGGGCGGGGGAAACAGAAAAGCTGAATGAGTCTCACTCCCACACATTTCATTCACTGGCATCAGAATTCACAACTCGCACAGTGAGAGGCTCTGAAGAGAGGCTGCACGCTTCTCACACTATTAAAAATTCAGCAGTCTAGCAAGGCCACGACGGCTCCTACGTCACTGGGGTTACATTGGAGAGTGCAGTCACATTTCAGCGACAGCTCTCCAGTCTTATTTACCTGCATGCCTCTCCTGTCTTTCCTCTTGCTTTAACCTTCCTAGACAATGACTTGCATCCAATCTATTTATTATCCTAATTTTAAACAAATGAAGTCATATAAATGGCTCAGTCCAAGCAGAAGGACCTCCTAGATTATCTTAAAGGGTTAAAGTCAGGATTTGATAATTAGCTCAGACCCTTAAAAATTTAATATTACATACTTCTAGTAAATTACAAGATAATATTAGTCTTGCAAATATTTGATGAGATCACTTGTTTTACTATTTTCTAATTATTAGTTATAGAGGTAGAAGTATCTTATCAAAAATGGTTTAAATATATAGAGTAAATCATCAAATATTTCATATTCAACTCCAGTTTATGACATGTTTATAACACCTAAATAAAGTAAGAGCTTCATGGCACAGGAATAACTGCAGATTCACTCCCTATGTAGAGTTACTATACATGTGACAGTATCCTCTAATCACATCCTTCCCAATCCCTGAAACTGCTCTGTTTGTAAGGTTGGCGTTAAACTGTTGTAACCTTTTTATGGACTAATCTGATATCTTAGAAAGAATGTTTTGTGTGTGAATTCCCTCTTAACAATAGAGGTGCTTCATGATTTAGATTGCTTTACCTTCAGCCAAGTCCATTAAAAGCCGTTTTAATTATCTTGGCAAGAACCCTTTTGTACAAGGTGCTGTTGTCACCGTAAGTGGGATGAAAGATTGACGCAGTCTTTTTGCCAGAAGTTATCCTCTGACCTTCCTTCCTTATCTGAATGAAGAATCTTTGTGTGACATATTCAGTTGTACTTGGCGATCTGTAAGGGCTAATATAGAAAACTTTTGAAAAGATCGTGAGTCATCACTGAAGGAACGTATTTGAAAGTATTAATTTGCCACTCATGAAAAGCTCTTTTGTTTCCTATTTTAACAGCAAAGATATGGTAGGTCATTTTTGACAGTATTCATAAAACAAGACTGTCTACCGTTTATTGCCTCTCTATAAAGACAAATTTCCCACTGTCCCATTAGAAGAGCTGAGGGAAGTACGGTAAAGATTGTGATATTTGAACAGCGCTCTTTTCTCTCTTTAGGGTGTCAGAAGCTCTGCAGCGAATCTTCTCCAGCCGGGCCCAGATCAGGAGAGAACAGCTGGATCTGGAGAGACAACTGAAGGAGAATGAGCTGCGCCAGCGCCACAGTGAGGAGGGCAACCTGCAGGTCCAATTTTTCTGTGCCAAAGAAAAGACTGAGAAGGTAGCTGGTGTTTATGCTGCTGTCCACAGTTTCCTTCATTCCCTCAGAAAAAAATAAAACTGCTGAGTCATCATTCCACTAGTCTATCCTTTATAGTTATTTTAGCCACTCATTCACACCCCTATGGGACGGGGTCAATGCCCTGCGATTCCTGCCTGTTCTCAACCATCTGAGCCCCAGTGTTAGTTCCAGCTATAAATACCATCTCAAATATAAAAGGGGAATACTTGTGAATTTGTGATTGTGATTTCAGCTTTTTATGTTCTTTGATATTCCTTCTCCCATACTTGTGGAGCTCCACCAAAGAATGGGGTCAGGGTACGTTTTCTGTTTTGCACCAGAAAGCACTACAGTAACTTTAAGTCCACTTCGTCTTCATGTGAGCTGACATTGAGAGCAAAATAGTCACTGGGGTTCTTTGAATTTTATCTTACTACAGCGTTCCCACACTCCTGGAATCAGTTATGGAAAATGATAAAAGGGAGAAAAGTGTTGGAAAAGTTGTAATGTATTTAGTTTTTTTCTTGAATACTGACAAATGTCAGAAAAAGCTATGGCTGGCTCCGAAACAGTCTAGAGGAGGAAAATGTTGCTGGTTGCTTGAGTTAGAATCATTTTATAATCCTTGATTCCTTGATTTCAAAGTGAAAAACAAAGTTTTTGTTAGTGTTAGTGTAGTTGATGGTTACTTTTTAATTTAGTCTCACTAAAATTTGGTCATGAAAATTTGAAAAGGGGCCTTGGAAAATTCATGAAAAAGTTTTGGAATTTTTGTAAAAAGGTTACTATTTTTTATATGTTCTTACCTAAACCATTTTGGTTTTTATGGTTTATTATGACCTCTAGACGGACACTGCCACAGACACATATTTCCAAATGTGGCATATTTTGAAGGCGCCAACACCACCATCAAAGTTGTCCTCTAGCCTTTCAGTTCTTTTGAAAGCGTTGTTAAGGTTCTCAATAGGCTTGCATTTCCTCTATGCTCTATGAGTGGCAATGAGCTATTTTTAAATTGTCCAGAGCGCATGTACAGTTATGTAATACTAAGACATGAAGGTTCGAACTATGACATTCAGTAGTCATACTGTAATTTTTTGTTGTCTCCATTAGGCCACCTGTAAGCATGAGCGTAAGATTGCCGCCTTACGCACGCAGCAGCAACACATTCACAAGCGTTTGGAGGAGGCAGAAGTCCGTTTCCAGGAGAACGACGGCTGTCTTCATCGAGTGGAGAATGAGATGAAGTTGTTGAGGACAAATGCCCAGACCCCAGAGGTGAATACTTCATGTGATCCCTTTACAAAAAATATTTTGGGGGGGCGCCCCGGTGTCTTACTGAGTAGAGCGCGTACCATAAGGCTCAGTCCTTCCCGCAGCGACCCGGGTTCGAATCTGGCCTGCTGTCATTTGCTGCATGTCCTCACCTCTCTCTCTCCCATACCTTCCTGTCTCTCTCTCATTATGTATATCTGTCAATAAAGCATGAAAATGCCTATAAAAATATTTTTAAAAAAAGTATATTTATATATTTTGGTTCATTTTGTAAGGTTTACACATTTCAGTTGTATCACAAATTTCTATCAAATTATATTAAGTAATTCTAATTTAAAGGTATAATATGTAACATTTCCGCATTAAAATATCTAAAATCAACTAGGCCTATGTTATATATATTTTTTGAGTTGTGTACTTACATTATCCCAAATGTTTCCAACAATGTTCAAACCCAGAGAAATCCGTAATTTTATTCAAGGTAACGGTGCGTTTCATTTGGTCGCCTGTCAATGGCGTCATATCCCCTTTACCCCCTAACTTCCGGGGGAACACAGGAAACACCAGATGATACATCAGAGAGTGAGGAAGGAAGTCGGCGAACTAGCTAGCAAGCCACTCTAGCCACTCTGTTGTTTTTTTCATTCTACTGTTTTTATTGCTCACTCGTGATGGATCACGATTATTCATTCCCATTTGCTGTGCGTTCTGTCGCTGAAGCTGTCCCCGTAAAAAAAACTCCCATGATCCCACGCTACTTCAGGACGTCATCAAACTACGTCTTTTGTTATTGTTTTGATTGAGAGACCCCTAGCGGCAGAAATTACATACTGTGCGTTTAATCAAAGTGTTATGATTTGTAATCTAGTTTTTTAAAATGGATTCAAATAAACCTAAAATGGTTTGGATGAATACATTTTAATTACAAATTTTAATTTTAAGCACAAATTTGTAGGGCTGCAACTAACGATTATTTTCATTGTCGATTAATCTGTCGATTATTTTCTCGATTAATCGATTAGTTGTTTGGTCTATAAAATGTCAGAAAATGGTGAAAAATGTGGATCAGTGTTTCCCAAAGCCCAAGATGACGTCCTCAAATGTCTTGTTTTGTCCACAACCCAAAGATATTCAGTTTACTGTCATAGAGGAGTAAAGAAACCAGAAAATATTCACATTTAAGAAGCTGGAATCAGAGAAGTTTGACCTATTTTTCTTAAAAAATTACTCAAACCGATTAATCGATTATCAAAATAGTTGGCGATTAATTTAATAGTTGACAACTAATCGATTAATCGATTAATCGTTGCAGCTCTACAAATTTGTTTGGGGTACCATTAAATAGACTGAATAGCTTTTATTCAAAATACTTGTTTTTTGTGTTGTTGTGGGGGGTTTTTTCCTCCTAAAATTAAAATTTGCTTTAATTATGAGTTATGTGAGTTTCGTGAATTGTTAAATCCATTGTTTTTTCACACTTAATGTTTTATTTTTTATTTTTATTTCAGTTTACCCAAAACATTTCTGCCTTGCCCTTACTTTTTTGTAGAAGCTGATCCAAAGTCAGTTTTAATTGCTGGTGACTTGACAACCTTAAAACCTGAGTGTGTAAACACAATGTCAGTAAGTATGCTGTGCAGTGAAATTTTCAATGTAACATCTGCCCAGACGTAATTTCTGACTGATTCTTGACAGTGA
Source organism: Centroberyx affinis (assembly GCF_046629955.1). Lineage (NCBI taxonomy): Eukaryota > Metazoa > Chordata > Actinopteri > Beryciformes > Berycidae > Centroberyx > Centroberyx affinis. The sequence goes on along the minus strand of NW_027280465.1, from coordinate 458,791 downwards.
TAGACTTTTGAACTGTCAATATAAGTGTGTGGTAAGCAACACCTGATATTAAAATCATGTAACTTGTAGACAGGATGAGATAGTTTGAGTTAATGCTAGAAGACAAATTAACATGATTAGAAAAGGAAAAAACTTAACAACGTGGGTTAGATCCTTTAAAACTCAGTGCTTGGTGTTTTTTGTTTGTTTATTTTGGAAGGTAGGCTGTGTCTCCACTGGTGTCGTGACTGTCTTTGTTTTCTTCCCATCTGTTCTCCCAGTAATTAGAACCGTGCTCATTTTATTTCTCCAGCTCACTCGTGGATCACTGAAGAGAATAAATCAATACCCTTTACTCATCCCTCACACAGCAGCCAGTTACCTAAAACCATGCCCATGTTATTTTTTTCTTCTTTATCCTTTTTTCCAGGAACTGGCCCAGAACTATGACGCACCCACCGGTCAAATGTTCTCTCTGCTGTTGTTTCGTAGTTCCTTTACGTCAGAGTGTGTTTTTTTTTTTTTTTTCATCCTTACCCAGAGCAGACAGCTTTTCAGAGGAAACATGGCTGAAAACAAAACTTCGAAGATTCTGTCTGCTATGCTGACCCCCAGACAGCTTGTTGTCTCTTCTAATTCTGCCTGCCGGACTGCTAATTCAACATGTTCCTCCTTTAAAATGCCCGTTGCCTCACCGTCTCTGCTCTCTCTGATCTCTCTTGTCCTCCCTGTTCAGGTCCTAGAGAAGGACCTCTATTGCCACAGACTGGAGCTGCAGGTAAATGATCTCAAACAACACATCAAGCAGATGGTCCAGCTCACCGCACTGCAGGATCAGGAGAACAAGCGCATGCAGAAGTAGGTTGACAGCACTTGAAAGTAATTCTTATTAAATCAACTAAATGGTCAATTTGTGCAACTGAAATTCACCCCAAACACTCTGAGCCTGTTAACACCTTTGCTTGTCTGATTCCTGTTGTGTTTCAGAATGGTGAACATCCTGTTGCCTGCTTATAGTCGACACTACGATGTGTTGCGTGGGGCTGCGCTGGTCACACCAGCAGATGAGATGGAGAACCATGAACTAGAGCACCTTGTGCTGAGGGAGAGAGGCGTGGTCTGGGCAGACCAGGAAGGGGCGGGGCAACATCTGAAAAGTGAGAGGACTGGGGAGGAGTCTCAACAGACAAATGAGGCAGGGACCTCTGGGTTCTGCAGCGAGTTGGCACCCATCTTGTCTTTCTCTCACCTGTTCTACCACCAGAATAGCCCCTGCAGTAAGTCATCATACCCTCATCACTCCACTCTGTTATTTTCATTTGCCATACATGTTTGTGTTCATTACAGTATTCTGTGTATATGCTTGGAAAATTTGGTGCCCTTGTAACTTTCATTGTGCCAGACAAATAAGGTAAAAAAAATAAATAAAAAAAATCCTGGAATATGTCTGCACTTAACAACACTTGTCATGTGTAGGCAAAATCTGAAAGAATGATGACACTAAAGCGGCAATATAAAAATTTTAATGTTTTGTCACATCACAAAACTACATTGAATCTGTTAATTGGGGAAAAAAAACTTAAGTTATAGATTAGAAGAACAGCTAAGAACACAAGACTAGCGATACAGGCTTTTTGGCTCCGATAATTATGATTTATTGTTCACCTCACCAACAAACAAGTAGAGTGAAGGCCAAACTATACTTCTGCGTTGAATTGCCGCCGTAGCAACGGCGTAGGTGTGTACGGCGGTGCGAGGATTTATGGTTCTGTGTCGGTGATTCTGCACGTAGACCACCGAAACACTAGACAGCAGTGGTTTGCTTTGTTAACACAGAAGTAATAACTGAAGAATTAGTAGTGTTTACATTCTCTGAAGCTCGTGTTCTGGGATATTTCTCACTACGAATTCAGTGACATCTGGTAGTCTTTATAATTCGGAGATGAGGTGTCCTATAAATGACACATATTTGCGAACCTCCTCAGCAAGTCTCTCTTCGATCTGCTCCATTGTCTTCAACTGGATACCGGTAGGAGGACAAAGCAGGCCAATCACAGTTCTTGCAGTCTTGCGTCGCCCTATGCACAGTTTAGTCCAGCCATACCAACAGTCAAAAAATGACAAATTCTAAGTACATTTATACTGATACTGAAAAAAATCTACTTTCCATATTGGTTATCTTTAACAGTGTTGAGATCCTTCATGGTATATCAAAATATGTCAGTTGTGACAGCATATCACTGGTGTTACATAGATCAGATCATTGTGACCGTGACAACAGTGGCATCTTGGTCAAAATGGAGGTCTTCCTAAAATGGCTGACACGTGAGGAAGAGTTCAATTCCACACTTCTAAATTCAAGATATATGAGATCTATGGCATTATTTTAACAAAAGATCAATTGTCCTACATGTACAAGATGTAACACTAGTGATGTAGAGAGGTTATGTGCAGCCTGATAAGAAGGAAATATGGAGAAGATATGCTAACCTCCTCCAATGAGCTTTTGCCCAAAGAAAGAGTTTAATTGTACATTCAATTGGACAAATATATTTTTAAAATACATCAAATGCTTTAGAAGTCAAATGTTTTAATGGTACATATAATAAAATTAGTTTATTGCAATAGTGTATTTAAAATTTTTTCTCAAATGTTGCAATCTGGCTGTGGGATACAGCTGGTCTACAGGTGAAGAGTGACTATGGAAAAGGATAAAAAAAATAGAAAAATTAAAATGGAATTTTTTGGAAAATGCTTTTATTTGGCACAATTTACCCATGAACCCATGAACACTTGGGGCATGCTGCCACTCCAATGGCAAGTTTTAGCAGATTTACTTTGCTTGCACGGGTGAATGCAACAGATGCTAACGATGTGCACATAAGATAACACATTTTTCAAACATTTAAAGATAATGTAGCACTTTTTGATAAAACCAAAGCAAATAAGGCTTGGCTTAAGCTATTGAAGTTGTATCTGTGTTGTAATTGTGGCGATGTGTTTGTGATGATGCTTCTCATTGAATCTCTTTATCACTTTTTGACTCTCAGGTGCAGAGAGACGCACAAAAAGAGTATCATTGCGCCATGCTGCTCCATCACCTAAAGGTAACTCTTCCTGCACTCCACTCTCCCCTCTCCCACTGTCTTGCTAACATAGTCATTAATCTAAAAACCTATGCATACCTGCCAAATCTCTCTCTCTCTCTCTCTCTCTCTCTCTCTCTCTCTCTCTCTCTCTCATTCACTTGCTCTCTCTCGCTCTCTCTCTCATTCACTTGCTCTCTCTCTCATTCATTTGCTCTATCTCATATTCGCTTGCTCACGCTCTCTCTCATTCACTTGCTCTCTCTGTCTCTCATTCATCTGCTCTCTCTCTCTCTCTCTCACACTCTATCAATCACACGTGCATATGCACTTTGAGAGTTGATCCTTAAATTTGATTGAAATGGACCTGACAACCACAGAGTTGTTTTTAGGATATGCCATATTAACCTGAAATTGTTGTGTGTACACTTACATTTTTACTTACCTTTTTTCAGCAAATGTGTTTTTAGTTTCTTTGCAAAACACAGTCTGTCTTTCTATCTGTCTGTCTGTCTGTCTGTCTGTCTGTCTGTCTATCTAAAAAGGATAGACTTGTTCAGAGTAGCAATATACACAACAAAAAATCAGACATGAAATATAATTTGATTTCCAGTTACACAGTGCTGCAGACATCCTGTCCTGGCCCAGAGTTCAGTAATGAAATGTTGTGAGCACTCCAAACCACTTTTAGGGAGGGAAAAGTGTACATGGGGAACCTTTGGGGGAATGTAACCAAAAAGTTTGTGAATTATGGCAGTCCAAATTGGCTGTAATGATATTTTATGCAGGTGGTCTACATTTAATTGAAACACATTGTGGGAAATTTAACTTTTGAAGAAAAAAATAACTGCCAGATGACCAGAGTTCATTGAAAGGAAATGTATAAAAGCAGCAGGGAATTTGTCACCACTATTATTACATTTAGAACGTTTGCCTGCAGCTGATTCTATAGTGTTTCCAACAGGTTGAAAATTTTCTTGTAGCAGGGGGTTGGGACTTAATTTCAAAAGGGTTATGGATTAATTACTTGTCCTTATCTACAGTGACAGCAGTGTGTCAAGTGGAATCAAATGGTGAACAGGGGCAATATGCGAGTCTTTGCACTGCACTCATGTTAACTCTGAGTAGGGGTGTAACGACATATCGTGGGACGAAATTTTGCGTTCCAAAAATGTGACATTAGGCATCGTGGAGGTGAAAAATGGTTTGCGATATCAAGTAAAGCTTATCAATTAGCTGTGCCACCAAAATGTAGACTACTCTTTGTTTTCATTTACATACTTTAAACGTCAGAGGGCGGAATCAGTAATCCTAGATACTAGTTTGCCTGACTGTTGTTATGACGTCATTGACACCGATGTTCACTCGAGACCCAGATACATACTAAAAAGATACAATCTACTTAGTTTTGAGAGCTTTACTCACTTTTGTTTTCTCAGATTAGTTTTCAAATGTATCAACAGTCGAGCCCCAGAGCCTCTTTCCAGATATATCCAAAGACAAGACAGTAACAGAGTAACTAGGAGCATGGTGAATGGCAACTGTAAAATACCACATCGTAGATCTAAATTTGGACAATCAGCTTTCTCCATAAAGGGCTGTCAACTCTGGAACACATTACCAACTGAAATCAAATTAATTCCAGATATAAAATCTTTTACAACAAAGGTTAAGTGCTGGCTAAAAGCAAACCAGAGCTGTACTCATTTTTAGCTAATTGTACTCTAAATTACTATTGGTGTATGGTGTATTGATGTATTGTGGTATGTGTATTGTGGTGTGTGTATTTTATTGTATTTCCATATCTGTAGTGTATTGTGGTTTTATGATACTGAAAGCTGTATATTTTAATTACACTGTACATGTAAAAGCCCAACTAGGGACAAGAGTTGAAAATTAGCAATAGCTATAAACTCTGTGCAGCACATCAGTTTCATGCTCTGTATTGGAACTATGTTAAATTGCATCGTCCCTATCAAATAAAATTCAAATAAAAAAATAAATAAATAGATGAACCAGGTGTGTAGCGTGCAACAGGAAATCAGAATACACTCGTTACGTTATGTAACATTATCATCATTATTTTGAAAGAGACGGAGGGAAGTGTTGTGAGACATTCTCAAATTTTCTATCCAGTCTGTTTCCTCAACATTACGGTTGCTCCACCAGTTCTGCGGTCTTGGCCCGGCCCAAATGTTGCAGTTGAATGTATCAAGTCCATGCGGTGGAAAAAGAGAATATGACGCCGCTGTCAGTGGCAGTTTATTAAGATCTTATGGATAAATTGACGCCTCTGGTTACTGGTGTGTAAACTGAAAACACAGGCAATGGTAGCCGCCATATTGGTCTGAGGTAAATGTTACTATGGGTACAGACATTATTTACAACCATCGCGAGGTCTGAGGAGTGGAGTGACTCCTGTTACCCGTACAGACACAGTGGTCATTTTACTCCGCTCTGCTTCAGTGTGAACCAGACATACTGTATGCAAATCTACTCTCATTCATAAATTCGGTTGTCACTACCAAATTCTGGCAGTGTGTACGTAGCTAACTGTCAAAGGTGAAAAAAAATAAATCATGTCCTCCTAGGTTAGAAAATCAGTGTCTGAACATATTTGTTGTTTTAATTTAAGTTTAAGTGTTGTGGCCTGCCTGGCCAACTAAGGTGTTTGGAGAATGTTAGATCAACCATGTTCAGACATTTGCACTTAATTGTTAAGAGGACATCCTTGTTTAGACATTTTATTATTTACAATTTGTGTCATTTAGACAAGCATCCGCTGTTAAAAGCTGATTTATTTTATTCAACAGATTCCATTATTTGCTTTTTTGCACTGAAAAATATATAACAAAGAAAGAAACCATTATAAAAGAAACTGTAGGAATAGGTTAAACATCAAGTTGAAAATATTGTTTTTTTTGACATTTTATGTCTAAGCAGTAAGGAAAGAATCTTCTAGTCATAATTTGTTTCCATTTAAACTTTGTTAAAAATATTGTTGTGTCGAACCGTGAACCCTGTACCGTGTATCGTACCAAACCATGATCTGAGTGTTAACCGTTACACTCCTAACTCTGAGTGTTGGGCAGTTTTACACATCTCAGATTAACAAGTGTCAGTTGCAGTTTACAAACACCGTTATAAATACATGATTTGTAGCAAATTGTAGAATTCTGTCGGAATGTGAGCAGTAGTTCTGCAGGAGTCTGTCAGATTGGGGACAGTGCTACTGGTCTACTGGCCTGTGCAATACGAAATAACAGTTGACAAACCTTCTTTTATCAAGTCAATGTCAAGTTTTTGTCAGACTCTCCACACTGGACACAGCTATCTTGTTTTAGGTCAGACTGCGGCCTTGTCCGTTTGGCAGGTCTGTCTCACACAAGTGATGTGTTTACAGGGAACAGCTGAGTGAGCGCCCCAGCCTTGCCAGATTAGGCTCTGGTACATAACTGGATGCGAAATCGATATAGATCAATTTCTATACATTGACCAACTTTTTATTTTCTGGCAGCTGTGCCGATATTGTCGTGGTGCACCACTGATAAGCCTGTGTATGGGGAACAGTGTTTTAAGTGGGGTCTAATCTACCTGGCAGCTGTTAATATACCTCGGCGATCCATCCAGGTAAAACCTGGATGTGTGGGAAACACTGTTGTAATATGACAACTTTAATAAGGAATTTTATGTTGAAGGTTTTGCCCCTTTCACACCTACTTTCTGTCTGGTTAGTCTGGCCCATCACTCTGACTGAGCTTCAGAACAGTTAGTATTGCAGAGCCACTCCTGGATGTTATCATTGTTTGTTTTCTGTTGGGTAGCTGAGCAGGTTAAGTGAGTCTTATTTGAGTCCCGTTGCTTATTTCCGGTCAATTATTATTCTTTACTCTTCATTGTACCTTCCTTTCTCAACAACATCCCTGTTTCTCTTTCTCACATGCGACGAATGCAGAGAAGTTGCCTCCCCATGTTTCCCTTTAGAAACACTTGAGATTATGAAGTTATGTATTTTGTCTGATTGATGCTGGTGGAGAAGGTGGTATCTCTGCCCCTTCTAAGATTTTCTGCTATTTAACTCCATTGGATCTGCGCCACAAATATCTCAACGTTGTATCACGTCATCTACATTTGGCTAGTCAGCTGCAGGAATAAAAAAAAATGCACCATCAAACAACAAAATGGGCCCAGAAATGCAGGTACATCACCAATATGTTTTACGTTGGATGTTTCCTTTAATTATTACAAGGCAATAATGAAAGGCACCCTGTCATTGGCCCCTTTGATCTGATGGCAACTGGTACTAGCATGCATGCTGCAAGGAAGATTTGAAGGGAAAGCACACTAGCATAAAATTACACGTTCAAATGTCAAGTATTTCACAAAGTTCAACTCTGAATCAGCTACATTATAACTATTGCAATGCACCTCAAAGAATAATGTACAATACTATACTATTGTATTATATGCCTAATATATAGCATCAAGCCGCATAATTAATCCAGCTCTTTCATCCTTTTAATTAAAAAATCTGTTGTTCTATGCCACTATCTGCCCTCCCACTATTGGAATAATCTAGCCACATTGTTTCATCTGCCTAATAAAATGTGTGCCACTCATTGTCAATTATGTATTCGCTGACTCACACCTGCATTTTTGAAAAGATGTGTTCATCTTAATCTTACTCTAGAGCTACATCTCATATGCATACACACAAGCACACACACAATAGTTCCAGCCTTTGGTGTACAGCCCTGTAAAAGGTGTGCAGTGTTACCAGCTATCCTAAATAGCACTAAGTACGAACAGATTGCAAGCTATCTAGAGTTGAAATACCACAGACATTTTAATGTGTAATGTATTTGTCATTGTAAAAATCAGTGCATAAATGTAAAAGGTTTTTAGCATTCTGTCAAACAACTGTGCTGACCCTGTCCTGACGCTGTTTATTTCTGTCATTTCCGTCAATCCCTCACTGCATCCTCGGCTCTTCATGTTAGCCACTGCAGCATGTTATGAGAGATAGCTCCACCCTGCAGCTTGCTATGCCAATCATATTTGATCGTTTTTGGAGAGGGCTGGGATTTTGAAAGAGCATTAACTCTTTGTGGAATGGATATTAATAGTAAATCACTCAGAGTAATCAGAAATATTGGAAGGGACATTTCAACAGTCCCCAAAGTTGATTGGAATATGTCCACACCTACATCTATGGCTATGCGCTTGATTTTCAATTCAGTTCTCTCTGTCCCTCCCTCCCCTTTGTGCTGTTCTTTTTCCTCTTGGCTCTCTCGTTCCATTTTCTACCCCACGCTGTCTCTCTCCTCTACTTTTTTCTTCCAAGATTATTGCTGTCCTTTTTGCTCCAAATGTCTGTTAGCCTGGCTTTTGTTTCAACTCTAGCTTTTTTTTCCCCTCCCACCTTCCGCTTTTGTCTATTTGTTGTTCTCTGTCTGTCTAGCATCTAACCCTCCCAATCCCTCTTGAGCTTCATTCATGAAAATGCAGATCCACAGCAGGGCAGGGAAAAACGTCAACAGACGTAAACTCCCCTGCTCCACCAACCAGAAAAGGCGCACTATAAAAAACAGGCAGCAGCAACCAGGCGACCCTAATTCAGTGCAGCCTCCACCAGAAATAGCAACTCATGCATGTATTAATCCCCTACAAGCCAAAAATATGTGATTGAAGGAACTCTGCTGCCATTTATTGCTAGGGACAACTCCTCTGCCACAGAAAAGGGCTATTTATCACTGTCGTCTCATCCTGCTGTGCTGTCTGAACTCTGACTCAAATTTGTTAAATATTGCATTCTGCTATTCAGGGTAATGTATAGATCAATTAATCATCTATGCATTTGTTGTCCTCACACCTTTTTTGTTTTTATTTTATTAGGAAATTGATTTCACATTGGTCCTTCACTTAGTGTTGTGTTATCTTTTTACCTTTTTTTTTGTTATTTTTTATTCTTATTAAGAGATAGGGAATTTAAAATAATGGACAATGAGGCAAAAAAGTGAGTACAATTAAATATGTCAAAATAAACACTTAGCAGTATTAATATTTACATCCAGCTCCATCAGGGGAATGCCATGGGTCTGATCGTCGTCATAATGCAGTTATTTTGAGTTGACCCCATTCTGTTATACAACATGCACAAGTTAATTTTCAAATGCATTGTAAAACCACCATTTAGTATTCATCGATCAGTTTTAATTCAAGATTTACAATTTTTTAGGTTTATCCTTATGATTTTGAGGTTATATCTATCAGGTTTTATGCTTTCCTTAGTAATAATTTATATGAATCTCAAGTTATATCAATATCATACTGTGTAATGATATGAAGTCACGTATAAGAGTTAGAAGAAGAATAGTTAATCTTGCCAAGTGCAACAGAGAAATTTGACTCCGTAGGTTTGCCCTGTTGGCGTTAAGGAGTACTGGTTAAACAAACCATAAACAATTACCAAAAAATTCTCAAAAATCTTTTGGTAGGCATAAAATTCAGTGTTTATTTTTTCGTCATGTTGGTTATGGGTAGGTAGTTCCTTTTGCAGCAGGAGATATTAAATTCGAAGCTAGCGCAATCCGGCTGACATAGGCCTATCTCCTCACGGCTCTCTGACAGTTTTGTCTAACTATCAAAAAAGCCATGGCTGACAGCAGTACACAAAGTACGCATGGCGCTACTTTGACCTGGATGATTTTTCTGTCTCTTCCACAGAACTGCTCGGAGTTGCAAGAGTGAAGCTCAGAGTAGGCTACCTAATACAGTGTTTTTTTGTTCCATAACCATCATTAAGAGACTCCTGATGGTAGCTTATTATTATTTTATTAATTCAAGATGTTTGAATCTAAACTTAGGGGCAAACTTCAAAACTTTCTTTTAGGCGCAAGCAAACGCTCTTTACAGCGCACCACACCACACACACCAGCGTTTTCAGACCCCTAAAACAGAGACTTTTGAAAACGCTGCTGACACCGTTTTAGTTCGAAAACTCCGGGATTGCATTTTAGTCTGGACGGGCGGAAACGGAGACTTTTGAAAACGATGACGCAGACACCCGCGTTCGCTTCCTGATTGGGTCTTATCAGTCACGACGTGTCCTTCCCTGATTCGTCACGACCCTTTTCTGAAAGAAAACAAACGACATCAGCCATGTGTTACTTTCAGTAGCAGTTCCACCTCGTCATCGGTCCAAGCAAAGAAATCTCTGGTCGTACTTTTCGCCATTGCTGTTCTTCCTCCGTAGTATTTTCTGCAACCAACCGCAGAGTAGACAATCTGCTTCCTGTTTACACCGGCACGCGCATGCCCAGTGTACGTGAATGGTCATGTGATATGCGTTTTCAGGCGTGTTAGTATGGATGGAGATTATTTCTGAAACGCTCGTGTGGACGGAGATCGTTTTCGTTTTAAAACGCCGTTTTCGTTTTAAAACGCCGTTTTAAAACGAAAACTTATTAGTGTGGATGTGGCCTAATCAGTGATGTCAAATCAGGTATTTTGCCTTTGACAGATGATGCGAAAAACCAGAAGTGCAACATGATTGACAGTTTCAACCCATAGAGAGTTTAGAGAGTTTTCCGCCCTATGCGTTTTAGTGTTGGTTCACTCTTTAATGAAACTTGTATGTATTATCATATACATCACCATGATAGCATTGACTGTTTTTTGATAGTTGCCTATTCATGACTTAGTGATGGTAGGTCTGTGATTTGAACTCACAACCTTGTGCTTTGCAGTCCTGCCTTAACCACTGGGCCAACTGCGATCGGATATAAATGGATATTGCATATATTATATATCGCATTTGTGTATCTAGTCTGAAACAACCAGTCCACTTGGACAGGCTGTGCTGGCCCATCCCTGACCAGACTACCTCATCTTTGCCTTCCCACGCATCCCTCTAATATTGATGACATTACACGGGGTCCAACAAGGCAACCACAGATTGTTGGTTGCCTCGAAATGGCCATGTATATGGCCTCATAATGGCCAGAATATGTTGTATGGGAAACCGTACAACATATTCTCCTCCATTTAAAACCATGGTGCCTCCCCAGGAGGCAGGACCTGCTGTCACAACTAGAGGGTCACATCTGGCATCCAAACTCAGGCCGCCTGCAACTGTACGTTTGGCCTCTGAGAGGCTGTACCAGCTTCTGATGGACTGACTAGGCTGTGGTTCAGACCATTTTTAAACTTCTTCTGCCTTCTACCAGGTGGCTCTGTGTGAACAGATGGGAATTATTTTCGGAGTTGTGTAGGGCAAATAATGAAGTCCCGAGAGCTGCTTGGTGCCCATAATATCGCGAGCTCCTGCAGTCTCTGCTGGATGGCAATAGATCAACCTCTACCTTGGTCTGCATGGTTGCAATTTTTTTGTTTGTTTGTTTTGGGGTTGTTTTTTTTTTACCCCTTAGGGCAGTCAAAGAAGATGTGGCTCTCAAGACAGCATTTCTTTGTTTGTCTATCTGCCAAGCTAATAAGGTCATTGAATTGGTGGCATACGACCCTGCACACCTGAACTGTAATGGGGATTAGAGAATTAAACTGCTTTTTGCAGTGCGGGCTGGTTAGGCTTAGGCTAACCCTAAACCTATTGATATTTGATCGTTAACTTGAGTGCAAATTGATTAAGATTTTTTTGGAAAATGTGCATCGCTAGTATAAAGTCAACCTACATGTGCATGACACAGATGATATCCAGTCCAGAACTTGTAGAACCATAGTTACATCTGTAACTCTAGTTAGCTGGTACTTTACCTGGACAGCCAGTTTCTTTTTATTTGTTTGTTTGTTTTAATCAATTGATAATAGGGCTGAACGATTTTGAAAAAATATCTAATTGCGATTATTTTGACTGATATTGCAATTGCGATATGATTTGCAATATTAGAGGGAATGATAATTTTTACATCATTATTCTAATTTTCATTGAAAAATGTATTAAAATGATTATGGTGTGATTTTTGCGGGGATCTGTACCAAACAAAGATGTTTTCTTAAGTCTGTAGAATATGATGTGTAGGCCAGGACATCTCTGCAGCACGACAATATTTAATTTAAAATGGTATTTTGACATACATTTCGCCTTTAACAAATATTGCGCCACCTGCGATTTGAAAATTGCAGTAGGCCATATTGCGATTTCGATAAAATTTTGATTAATTGTTCAGCCCTAATTGATAAGCAAACCTGCTGTGATGCACAGGCAAACAATCGCTACAGTTTTAATGTTAGTTTGATCCATTACTGAAAGGTGGGTTTTGGAGCTTTTCTATTGAACATAGGTGGGTTTTTAGGGTCACTGTTTCAGCAAGCAGCCTCTACCACAGCTAGACTCATCACTGCTAAAATGTTTGGCAGGGTGCATGTATCAATTTGACGGTGACTACAAAAATAGCCCCAAATGAAAATATAAAGTGTTGTATACAATACAAATTGGTGAATGCCCAGATCTTTGGCCAGATATTTTGCTCTGTATTTACCATTTTAGCCAATGCAAAGAAATACAGCAAAGCCATTTTTGTCAGTATACCTTTCACACTGACGTGCAAACAGGGGTTGGCTACAGTTTAAATAACATACCAATGTACAAATACAAAGTTCCACTTCCAATATTTTATTAAAGGAAGTGTGTACAGAAATTTTGGGGGCCATTTCCCGTTCTATGTCCAATTGGAACCCCATCTGTAATGTTATTAGGTCACATAAATAGACAGATGTATCAATAAATAATCATCAATTAACCCCTAAAGTTTTTCACAATGAGTTCTTATAGTCACACAAGTTTTAATAGTTTAAATATTGTTAGATTTCCCATTATTGTTGGACTGTCCCTTTATTTCTGTTGCAGCTTTAACTGCAGGCAAAAAGGTACAAACTGATAAAAGAGCATAATTTTTGGCTTCTACAATAAAACAGTAACAATTCTGAGGGGTAAATGCACATGTGAAACTGCATTTAGTCAAACTTAATGTACTCTATTCACCCAATTCTTTGTTGAATGACATTAAAATAAGCTTAGATGACAATTTTGTTTTGTGTTTCTGGTTGAAGCTCACATTATGATAACATTGCATTGTTTTAGTTTATTATTAACTGTTAATGATTGTTGGCTTTTCAGGTAGAGGAGATAAGACAGATGTGATACAGGAAGCCCCTTCCAAGAAGCCAACCAGGAGGAATCTGTCTGTGTCATTGCCACCACAAAGCCCCAGGACCATCACCCAACCACAAGTCTTTGAGGATGGCATGTTCCCACTCCAGTGCACTCCAGAACCTGTTCAAAAGACTGCTTTGACCCTGCCACTCTGCCCCTCCGCAACCAACGATCCCAACATGACCTTTGAAATTCAAGACAATGATGATCAAACAGCGGCTAATGCAACCATCATAATACACACTGGCAGCCCCTGTCAAGCATCAAAGTCCACGCACCTCTCAATTCCCAGCCAACCACTCCATCCTCCCAGGGCCAACGACTGGAAGCAAAGTCCCACCAAAAGGTGCGAAAATTTCCCTTTTGCTGTCAAAGGATACGTTCAGCAATTTTGGACCTATATATGATTAGTCTCTTACTTGGACCCACAGACAATATTGGTTTCTGAGTCAGCTGTCCGTTGAAACAATGAGCTCCCATTGTTAGGCCTCTTGCTGGTAACAAGAAGTCCAAACGGGGTTTGTCAGAATAACTCTAACAAACAAAAATGGCAGTCTGTGAAAATTATATGGAGACCAACTGGTGTAATTATATTCACAGCCTAGAAACCAGCAGCATCGCACCATTTTCACTAAGTGTATAGTCTTCTACCAAACTCTGCCCAGCTCCATGTGCAATTTACAATCTGACCTGACCGTCTGCAAAACTAGATCCCGCCGCCAGTAGCGCACTTTCACCCCACAGCAGTCTGTGCTATGGCAGAGAAAAATTGTTCTGTAATTTCCTGATTAGTTAAAGTGTACATAATGGCAAAACTGTGTCGTGAAATCAGAACAAATTTTAATTTATGTACTTGCAACTTTTCTGTTTACTCTCAACTCCCCTGTGGAGCCTACAAATGGCTTTTTTGAAGTTATTTTGACATACCCCGTTTGGACTGCTTGTTAGCAGCAAGAGGCTAGCAACGGAGCTATTGTCTGCTGGTCCAAGTACCACAGGTATGTAAGAGACAAATCATATATAGGTCCAAAATCAACAAACTTATCCTTTAAGATGTGCATTATAGTATACTTATTTAAAGTTAGTAATAAGACGTAGCTGATTTTCAAGTTTAACCATGAACCGTTTTGTTGTGAACCGTTTTTCTAACATTGACTGCTGTTTGTTACACACACACTTTGTATTACTGAGTTGTCCATGTAACTCTCATACTCTTCTCTGAACTTCAGCACAATCAGCTGGATATCTCATGTAGAAAGCATTGATTTTACCTAAAACTGTTAATGTCTGACAAGCTAGCTTACCGTTTATGAATGCATTTGAAAGAGTTGTGCATGGGTTAAGTAGCTAAATTATCTAACAGCCCAGTGTTGTTTCATTGCCTATAACTAGTCAGCTATCAAGCTAGTTATTGTGTTACAGCTGGCTAACATTAGCCGATAGGCTAGTAGCAGCTAATTTATTAAAATGTGAGTACAAGTCCAGATAAGAGAATAAGAATCAAAGGCTAAGGTGGGTAACAGAGACTGTGGAGACCCATATGTTTTTTGTGAATCCTTAATCAGGGGTGTGTCAATTGGCTGTCGTGAAGCTTTTATTCAGGCATTATGAATGTTATAAATCAGAATTCTCTTAAAGTGTTAACTGGAATTGAAAGCCAACTATTTTTCCCTTGAAGTCCCTTGAGAATTTGGTAGGGAGAAAAAACTCTTTATGTCGTCCATGCCTATCTTGGCAAGACGCCAAGCTCTGTAACAAGAGCATGATGAATCAAAGTCAGTTTGATCCATACTGCTTCAGGTTTTGAATCAAACATAGTATTCTTAAAGCATCAAAACATCAAAATGTTAAACAATTTGTCTCTGCAAATACCTGTTGAACTCTAAATTGTGAACTCAGTCAGCGTCATATTTCTAAAATGATGTTTCCTGTTACAACAAACAACAAACAAATGTTGCTCACAGAGGGAACTAACAACAGTTTCTCTCAACAAAGCAATTAAAGGGTCTATAAAAAAGGTCCTGAAATACATCCCTCAGGCTGCCCACTGAAAGATGCAAAGCAACTGAAGGGTTTATTAAAAGACACACAGTATGGATGACAACTAAAACTACCCAGGGACAATTTCAAACACTAGCATTAAAGGACTTTAGGGTAAGTTTTAAATGCAAGACTTGCGTACAAACAGTGTAGGTATTCTTGGTATTAGGTATTTTTGGAATCACTAAGATCAGTAATCTACATTTTGGACCAGCCAATAGGGACCTGCCCAAGGTCCTCAGGCTACAATCTGGTTCATATAGGGTTACAAGGTCTGTGATATAGCTTGGTGCCAGACCCTTCCTTGTCTTAAATGTGATCAGTAAAATCTTAAAATCAATTCTGAAACTAACAGGTAGCCAATGTAAAGATACTAAAGTCAAGGTGATGTGATTTTGTCAATATGCATCAGCATCAGTCTAGGCAATATGCAGGAGAGTTTAAAAACAGGAAAACCCAGCCCAAAACACTAATTTGCACATTTCATACCTGGAGGTACAATGACAAAAATGTTGCTTCAAAGTTATCTGAGAGACAACAAAACTTGCATATCCAAATTTCTGAATGCACTTCTGTCGAAATGAAGCATCAAAGATTGAAGGTGAAGAAACTTCCACACACAGCTTTTGCAATATAGCTCCAAATTTCTGTGAAATGAAAAATATCTGTCAACTGGTATTGGCATTGTTATTTATTGAATTGTCTGATTTGAATACAATGGGGAATATAGATTGCTTGTACTGCTCTCATCTCCAATGTCTTAAATTGTTCACATGTGGAGTCTGTTAATCCAAACAGAGGACATGCCATGCTAACATGAACTCATGCTCCATAGACTGCAGATTCCATCTTTACTAGACATGAGACGTGCCAAACCACCCTACATGGCCATGACATCAGCTGCACAAGGAAAGCGTAAATTAAACCGGTAAGTTGCCATTGAAGTTTCCCATATCCCTATCATCTTATTTTTATACTGGCAGTGGATACGCACATTGCTTGGATACATCTAGGGCTATTTGTGCTGGAGCTGCAGCTGTACACAACTTTCACCAAAACAACTTGGTTAATTAGTGTTATTAGAGGTTAATCCAATCATAGAAATTGTGGAACTTCTGACTGTGGGTTTGATTAATCTTATTTTCCCTATCCTTCACTCAAACAGCACAAGAGAAGAGGGGGCACTGGGTCTTTCAGCACCTAAGCGTGTGAAGCAAGAGCCTCCAGCGGCCCGGAAACCACTGAGAGTGCATCATTTTACTGGTAAGTATCAACACACAACAGCCAACACACATTTTCACTCATAGCCAGTGGAAACTGTGAAACGGTGAAATTTTCATTTATACAAACCAGCATCTCTTTCATCATTTTGTTTTGCACCACCTACAGCAAACATTAGCATACCCAGCTGTTAAAGTGTTATAAGTGCCACCAGAATAACTGAGTTTGTCCTGCATGTCTTGTTTGACTCCAAATACAGTATTGTCCCTGATATAAACATGTCCCTGACAGACTCATGCTTTTTATTTTTATTTTTTTAACATTATATGTGGCTGTATGAATTTTTGAGATACAGCGGTAGCATTGGGTTTTCCTGAATAGGCTTGAGGAGAGAATAGTGAAAATCTCTTGAATGTCACTATGCGTTATTAGTATTAAATAGGGGGAAAAAATTATGATTGATCATTGTGACTTGCAGCCAACTGCAATAGGCAGAGCTAGCAGGCAGATGATGCTGTTTTAGATGGCGTATAATCAGGGTTCATAAGTTTTCATTTTAACAATTTAAACCTTAAGAATTCTCGGTTTGTTGTTCCCAAGCGTCCTTGGAACTGTACTCATGAATTTTTACATGCATTTGTTTAGAGCTATCCAAAATTGAAAGATCTATTGGTCTATTCATCACTCTTGATACTATTCCTTATCTGCTGTCTGTCCTTAGGTTCAGAGGAGAACAAACCCAGAAGAGTTGTGAGGAGCGTTTCTGAAGGTAATCTCAACCTCCTTGAAGCTCAAAAGTCCAAGTCCATTTTCTATAAAACATCCCAGCAACTCAAGCGAGTGGCCAGGAGGATGTGAAGCCACATCAGGATGTTTTGTGTTTTTGGACATTGTCATTTTCCAATGTTTTCTCTCCATGTTCATCTTTTCTAAATGTTGTTCCACACAACCAAAAAAACAAATTTTCGGGCTGTTGTGTAGGTTTCTCTAAACAAAAGGCTGATGTAATAAAAACTCCACCGTATTCTCTTATGTTCTTTTATTCAACTTTACACTGCAGTGACTTGGGGATACATTACCAACTGCGTTTATATTTATAATGTATAGGGGAGTTATTTGTTTTTATTTTTTGTTTTGTTTGTTTGTTAAAGATATTTTGGACACCCATTTTAATCTCTCCTGGGCCTATCATTTAGATTCCGATCTAGATTTAAGAAATACTGATGTACATAGTAAAGCCAAGAAAAAAACAATATGTCCTGTTGATTTATGTTTTTCATTTAAACTTATTCTTTGAAACAATGTTCAGTTTGATAGGCGACCACAGATCCCCAGGGCAGCTAATATCAGATGTTGACTGCTGGACCTCAGATGGAGGTTTGCATCAACTGAAAATGTAGTACATTGAGCTGTTTACATTTTAGGAATTTAATTTCTTTTCTTTTTTTTCTTTTTTTTTTCCTGTACAGATAATAACATGGTATTATAGGTATTTTGTAATAAAACCATGCTTGTAACTGTATCTGTGGCTGTTTTTACAATGAATAAATCCACTCCTAAATTTAATATCTGCTCTTTGTGTTATTGATGTTGAGTTTGAATGGGGTTTGCAATGGGGTTTGGGTTACAAGCTGTTCTGACTATAAATAACTGCCATAGGAGGGGCTTTATGGTAGGTGAAAAGTACAATGGCAAGAAAAATTGGCCTGTCCTAGGAATGACACGATATGACAGATAACACAAAAACTTCACTTTTCATTATCTACCCGTCTAAAAAGCAACCATTTGATGTGCCATTAGGGAAAAAAAGTGAACCCCTTGTGCAAGAAATTGATACAATGTTCAATAACAAAAAATGTAAATTGTATACTTATTCTGGATGATTTTTTCACCACTCAATAGAACGCAGACGTCAAGGGGGAAAGGGGGGTCAGTCGGTCAAAATTAACATTCACATTAACATTTTAGATTTAAGATGACTTAAAAAAAGGTCTAGGAAAATCGTGCACCCTAGACTTTATTTCATCTTGTACAACAGTTTCAAACTGTATTTGAAAGATATTCTAGACATTCTTCTGTTGCATTTTTAGACTGATCAAATGTGAAGAATCACTTGGAACAGGCTTTTATTAAAATCCTGTACTAAAAATGAATGTCAAAAAATACCTCCTAGAACTACGGTGAGGGTGGGACCTCGTTGCTCTGTCTGGAGAGAACTAGACTTGTCACTTTGAATTCAGTCTTGCAACTTTCAGTGGCACAGCATTCAGTGTGATCTTTATTTTTAGCTCAGGAGCTCAATGCATATATCAGCACTGTACTGCGCAAGCACTGACACCCTCTCATGCTCTCATTCACAAGAATCTCTTCATTGTGTGTGTGTGAGTGTGTGTGTGCGCACACAGGGAGGCAGGTCTTGGCTAAAGTTTATTAACTTTCTCTTAGCCAATGGGGCGCCTTGTGCGTTTTTCCTGCTGACCAATGGAACAGATTGAGAGGTTGGAGGTGGATGTTGCTTAGCAACTGCAGGTAGAATCTCAGATCATGTCGGACCCATTGTTTTATCTTGCCTCCCTTAGAGACATTACATGTTATGTGTTGTGATATGTTAGGAAAAAATACCTTTGTGCAAATGCGTCACAAAGTTGTGAACTCTATTTTAGTATTATTTAGCAAAGATCATAGTGACTTTAATGGCATTTCCCCTTTAAGACAGAACACTTGTAAATGACTGTCGTTAAGTTACTACATGAAGCTGTCTTGCGTTAATTGCCAAGTCATTGGAATACATAGAGGTGATTATTTTAGATTTTTTTATTTATTTATTTGCTATTGATTTTAAGGGCTAATAACATTTACTGAACCTCATGTAGATTCAGAGATGAGTGGTTGTAAGACATGCAGAACAGGCCAAGCCCGTAAAAATGAGAGTTAGATGAGACATTACAGCATTTTGTCATAGTGAATTTGCAACACCCCCCACTCCACCCCCCACACCACACACACACACACAAACCCGTGCACATACAAAGGATTGATGCAAATAATTAACGAGTTATATGCATAATTGCATAATTTTGAGTCAAGAAAGCTTGACTTTTTCCCTCGATGAAAGTGAGAGCGTGGTTTGGGGTTTCCGAGAGTTTAAGCGAGCCTCTTTTCCCATGACCAGGAAGAGATGCACAGACTACCACGCACAAACATAAGCATATGCACTCCCTCCTACTACAGTACTCCTGACTCTCACAAGGCAGCACGTCACAGCTGTGATCCTTTTGTCCCCTGACTAATTAGATAACCTGATATCTTAAAGCAATATTTCTCTTTGGTAGAACATACCCATGTGGGCTAATGAATAGTCGACCACCAATACTGGCTGTCTTTTTACCAGCACTGATTGGCTTTTGTTTCACCTGTTAGTCTCCACATCAAATGTCTGAAGGGGGTCAACCAAGATGTGTTTTCCTCCCATGCTCTTTCTCATCTTCATCACCTAATTTCACCTGTTACCTGAAAATAAGTCGACATGCCGGTGGTGATTCCACATTCCATGGGCAGCTAATGTTGGCGGTTGACTGAAAGGAGTGAAAAAGGGAAATGAAAAAAGTTTAATATTTCAAATTGAAATAGTGCTTTAAAGACTTCTCAAGTGCATTCTTGCATTTTTATTATTTTATACTCGTCTTCCTTTTTTCTCAAGATTTGGGCACTGACACATCTAGGGATAGTTCAACTAAATAAAGCAAAAAGATTTAAAAAGGAAAGGGGGATCTATGTTCAGCTTGGGTGTTTATATCGTCAATCAGTGTAATGAAATGGGAAACTCGATGTGTTTTATTTTTCTGTGGAAAATATTGCATTATGAAGGAGGCACAAAAAGAGTGGCTTGCAATTCACTCACTGTCCTGTCCCGTGATGCTTAATGCAAATATTTAAATGGGGGTTATGGAAATTCCTGGGATGCACCCTGGATTTGACATGTAAAGCAGGGCTATGAAGATTGTTGTTTACACCAACTCCCTCTCTGTCCAACACATCCAACCGTGGGAAGCAAAGGAATAAAGCTATAACTCTAGAATAAGAATCAACTGGATTTGGGCATACTTGGGGAGATACTGCAGTTCAAAGTGCAGATTCCTGATCAGCCAAACATAGTTTCTGGATAAGGTAAGCCTTGATAGCCCACTCCTTTATAAAGAGATTTAACCCAGCAGAAATGTTGTGTGAGGCTAATATTTTAATGGAGGGGTGTAGATTGAGCTGTGCAGGAGTAACAGGAGTGTCCTTGGTCGTTTTTTTTTGTTTTTTTTCTGTGAAACGAGGGGCCGATTTTCTATAGCATCGGCATGCTCAAGTAATTATTTTTTTTCTTACATAAAAAGATTATGCCGATTTCACGAGTGGCCTTTTGTGCCTGCACAAGACATTTGGTGAAGACAACAAAGAAGTGCTTTGGCTGCGACTTTGGGATAAAAAGGGCCCCGTCCTTCTGTAGTAACCACAAACATCCATCCTCAAGGACATTACATGCTGCCTGTTGTCACATACAGGAAGGGAGAAACCATCACAGAAGTCTAGATGGAATCATACTTGTTTCTCATCCTCAGTATAATACATTAGATACCAAATTTTACCACATTAGATACCATATATACATTAGATTATGCATATAATCTTAGTCTGAATGATACAGAACTGCATAGACTCAGAAATTACCAGATAAATAAAGCTACTTGCCTCCCTTGTTTATCCCCCTAATCTTTCACATTGTAGATTATTCAATAATTATTCCAGGTGATAACTTCTTACTCTGCGAACTGAAGAATTTGTAAAGAAACAATGTGGTGGCAAATAACTGAATCCATTTATCAATACACAGCTGACTATTGACAGGGCTGTGTGCAGTGGTTATAGTGGGGGGATGGGTTAGATTTACAGTCTCCTTTACCAGGTAAAGTCTGCTGTTGTGAAATAATGTGACAGAAAATCAGTACAGCTGTGATGGCTCAGCAGTGTTCTCTGCCCCTCTACATTCCTTTCCCAGGAACTTATCCAAAGCCCAACTCAGATGTATGTAGCCTGTGGATGACTCATCCTCAGGAGAATGGGCTGTAAGATGCAGGTAGCCTTGCAAATAAACATTTCACGATTCACAGAGTCTGCTGAAGTACTTTGGTGACTTACATTGTAGTGGTTAGCACTGGGCATATTTGACATACAAATACAGCGGGGGGGGGGGGGGTTTCTCAGTCAGTATAGTAGTATAGTAATACATGTAATATATATCAGATATATATGTATTATATATGTCAGTATAGTTATATCTATAGGCACAAAGAGAGTAAAATAACCCCACATTTTCATCTAAAGATTAGTGTAAAATCTTATATACCAAAAATAATGAAATTTAAATGTTAAAGGCAACGAGACTCCACATCAATTCAACACGTTTCTGGTCATTTTGTGTGATGAAACAGCACACATTTCTCTATCATTACAGCAATTTCCATAGAGACAGGGTTTAGGAAGAAAGAAATTCCTGCTATTATACAGTGCATGAATCTGTGCACATTGACTTTTGCCACAGCTTCCAGAAAACACTGCACACTGAGTCAGTTGGTGACTCCAGCTTTTTTAGGATGGTTAGGTGAGGGAGGTACATTCAAATGATTTTTCCCAGTAATCTTTCACACCTGTTCCCTAGAACTAATGGACTCTTATTCGCTCCTCATTCAGTAAGATGGACAGGACATAATGGTGGCATCCTGTTCTTTTGTCTTTTTATCTTTTTATTATAAAGTTCATCATCTATGGAGGGAACAGGAAGATCTGCCGTCGATGAGGCCGATCTCAGAGCTGTGTCTGATTGTATTTTAAAATCAAACATTAATTTCATTCAAACCTAGTTAAAAGTGCAATGTGTTGCACTTTAACATCCATAAACCATTACATGATTACATTACATCATATACATTAGTATAATTAGTGCTAACAAATGAGACCATCACCAAGAAGATTCGTGGGAAATCTGCAGAATTGTTTTATGGCACAAAACAGGAAGACAGCCACTGTTCTTGTAGCGCAAACAGCACAGTGTCTTATCTATCAATCTATTGCTTATTTATCAATTATTGACTCTTATCTGCCTTCTTGCTCGTCAAAACAAATGCACGCAGGGTGACACGGGGGAGGGGGGGGGGGCAAGTAGTAACATCGTCTTTGCGACAGGAATGTGGTCTTAATTTTGAGAAACACCAGCACTCTTTGAGAAACAATGCTACTGACGTGAGATAGAGGCTACTAATCTTCTCGACCACGGTCTCATTTATTTATGGTAATTATACCAAGGTATCACAATTAATTTGACAAGGATATATTGATGTTTAAAAATGCTACACGTAGTACCTTTAATAACCATCAAAACTAGAAATATTCACCACTTCTACCTCATCCACATGTGCCAGTCATTCAGTGCCTCTTGGCCTGCTGCCCACCCACTCCCTACTTCCTGCTGTCCCCCTGTACTTGTCTTTGTGTTGCTTTTTGACTTGCGCCTTTTAGACTAAATGAATGCACTGAAAAATATATTAGATTATCTATAGATGTACTGCCAGCTCCTGAGTCAACGGCTCAACAAGCCATCTTTGAAATGGGCACTATCCTTTACTTTGTCACCAGATATTTGTCATGAAGCTTATTTGCATAAATGCCTTGCATACTTCCTCCACACCTTTCTAAAGTGAATCTTTAGATGTTAAGGTTTTGAATGAGACATCTTGTGATTTGGCACTGAAAAATACAAACAAATGGAGTATATTTTCACAGATATTTTCAATT
Source organism: Centroberyx affinis (assembly GCF_046629955.1). Lineage (NCBI taxonomy): Eukaryota > Metazoa > Chordata > Actinopteri > Beryciformes > Berycidae > Centroberyx > Centroberyx affinis. Next base: position 435,457 of record NW_027280465.1, on the reverse strand, counting down.
GCAAGACATTTTGTCAATAGCATTCTAATAAATTTGCTTTTTCCTTTAATGTAAAAGTTTACATATCTGAACTAAAGACTTAAGTAGTTAATTTACTTAGTTAAGAAGATGTCCATATAAAAAGGAGGAGTCTTAAAGCTGTCTTCTGTCACGTGCATTTTGAACACTACATATTCCGTTTTTGTCACATTTGAGAGTGCCACCCCTCATGTTTTGATGATGTCATTATTTGATCTAATTTAACTCTACATCGTCCTTTATGAGACTAGTTAGGCTTCATGTTGCGCTGCTGCTGTTTCTGGTTTGGGAAGAATTACTATTAGAGAAGGTTTGAGCAGCAAAGTATGGATTGTGCATCACTTTGTGTTGCAGCAGCTTTCCATAATCTGCTTTGGTTATACAGAATTAACCACTTGACGTCACTTATTAAATACTGCCATCACTCTTCTTGGGACTACATCAGGAACTTTACCTTAGCTAGTTGTGTCTGCATTATGTGGAGGTGCAATTTTTAATGGCAGGCTGACATTTATCTACATCTGCAAGATCTCACTAGAGAGTGGGAGATTGTGAAAACATTCTTGTATATTTCATTTTCTTTTCTTTTTTGCTTAGATGGATATAGCTCTCCAATGATAAAAAACAATATCCAGCTTATATCTGCAAGTTAGTGAGACACCCACACTCATTTGCAGTGAAAGGCAAATGACCCTGGTGATGAGTCACTGCATTCACTCAGAGACTTGCTTTTTTCAACACGTTGAAATCTGTTAAGGCAGAGCGGAGCAGTGGTTCTCGTCAATGTGCCTCTGAGTGAGCTCAGGTGTGCCTTGACGTTTTGCTCAAATGTGAAAAAAAAAAAAAGTCAAACAAAAATAGCACATTAACGTCATTAAAATCCAGTGAACTCAGTCTATGATTTCCCATACCCCTCCCCCCCCCCCCCCCCCACACAACCCCCCCCCCCCCCACACACACACACACACACACACACACACACAATTAAAAAGGCCTCCCTTCTCTTCTGTGATCATACTAGGCTTTATATGACATTTCCAACCAATCAATAATTAGGTGTGCCTCGGAGTGTTGTGTCTTGGGTAAGTGTGCTGTGATACTTGAGAATCACAAGAATAGAGATTGGTGGAAAGGATAACTGTGCTCCGGTAAGCGGCTTAATATTGTTGTGATAACGATGATGATGGTGACAACGGCAATGGTGTTTGTGTTCATTTCATTTTGTAAGTGCAGCATCTTCAGCAAAAAAAATAAAAAATCCATCGTGAACACTCCATTACACTTGACATTTTGCTTTTCTTTGCTTTTCTCAACCAACCAATCTTCAATAAAACTCCAAAAACAAATAAATTATTATTCTGTGGTGCACATCACAAAGTGTACATAAATCATGAGTCTTATCACACACAATGTAACGTCTCAATACATAATTTATAAGCACCTGAAATACTTTCAGTCAATTCCAAATAGATTTTGTTATTTATGATCGCAACAGTTTATAAAAACACATTTATTAAAGATATATTACAGGAAAAATAACTTATAGAAACACTGAAATAAAATGAAAAAAATGTACTATGACAGTAACATGCTACAGCAACAGGATACAGTACATCTGGGATAAAACAAATCAGACAGGCAAAAGAAAATATTAAAATAGGTAAATAATGCATTAAATATTCACAAGTTGCAATATTTCACAGAGCAAAGTGCAGCAGCAGTGACTGAACACATCATACACACAATTTCTCTTAGGATGTCAGTGCAGCATGTGATAGTTTGTACTTGTTTGGTCAAGGTCCAAACAAAAGATGATAATTTGGCTGATGGGACAGCAGAGGCATATGGGATTCAGGGGAATGGGACTGGGCGTGTGTGTGCGTGTGTGTAATTATGAGTTTGGGGGGGGGGGGGGGCTTGGCGGGAAGAGGCTTTTTTTTTTGTTGTTATCGTTTTGTTTTTTTTAGCTTGACATGCCAAAACCTTCAAGGTGATAGATTTATATCGCAGAGATGTAAAAGATGCAAATGACAGATGTTTAAAGAATTGGAAAACCAAAACGGACCCAGATTCCCTGAGGCAATAGTGAAACATGTCCAGTCTGTCTGACCACAGTTTGTACAAGGCTCTTTGCTAAAAACCTGAAAGAACCTGAGACTCATTTTTGGGCATTAGGCCTGAGGGCTGCAAGTGTTATCTGGCTGCATCAAGTTTACTTTGTTTAAGAAAAGAAAGAATAGTGGAGTGTATGGGGGAGGGAGTGTAACGGGAGTCTTTAACAGGGAGTAAAAGGGACTGAAAGGATTTTGATCCAGTGATATTATATATCTGTCCTGGTCAGGCCAGACAAAAGCACACAGCAAACCACCAGAGAGCAAAGCATGTCATCTGAATAGTATGTCTTCTTTGCAGTGTTGTACATCCAAAGGCTTTGTGTCCCTGAATTTGGCTGGTAGAATGCACAAAGGAGGCAGTTTGTTCGCCCCTGACAAGTGTGCTTTTATTTGCCGCGGCCCTTTGATGTATAGAGAAACTTTGGCTGGGATATCCCTCGCAGACAAATGCATGAGAAATCCCACTCCTTTATATTATCCTTAACAATTCCCTCACCATTCACTGCAGAGCTTTTATTCCCTTTAAGACCTTTACTTTAAACTTTGTGCCTACTGTCTGTCTTTCAACTGTAATGGGGAATCTTGTTTGACTTTATTGTACAGGGTGGATTTTTGGCTGGAGTTGGTAGCATGTTGTTGGTTAGTGCTGTAACAACAGAGTGCAAGTTCAGAGATGAAAAAGCACACCACCTTTCCAAGCCTTGATGTGTTATTGCTCATCACACCAAACTGAACATGCCTCATTCAAAAATGATGTTCAGTGTCTGCACCATTTTGATGTAGATGTAAACATAGCAAGTAGAGATACGTGTAAAAATGTGTAAAGAGTAATTGTTCCTTGGCGTTTCATTATTGTTAGAGGGGCTTTCATTCAGCTTTGTTTTGATTATGAATCTATTCCAGATTTGTTTTATTGCCATACAATAGATACAGGAATTCACGCATCATAATTCAACATAATTAACTTCTCTCAAACTGCTTCTCCCATAGCACAGAGCCAGGCTAGAATCACAAGTTTTGGGGGCAAAAATGGACTGCGTATTAGGATCTTAGAATTTTTTAACTAATCAGCCTCGAGTGTGAAAATGTGAAAATACTCCAAATGCTTTTTTTAAGCAGCAAGAGTTGCTCCTAACTGGCGGATTTAGCAGTAATGTCTGAGAGTAATGGATATTTCACCCCTTTCAAATTTTGTCAGAATCTCATTTTCAAAGCACCAGAGCAGTAAAATGGCTCCGAAGACCTGGGACAATTTTGTGGTGATATCAAGGTGTTTTTCTTGTCCTAACCACAATCCTTCCCGAAAATGGGAGAGTCTGAGAGGTTTACGACTTGTGAACAGTAATGAGGAGGTTGTAGTAAGTAAGGTCTGCTAGGTCAAGTGTTTGAAGGGGTTGTTTTCCAAAAAAACATTATCTCATTACCGATATTTCAAAAGTACTTCCTTTTTTGTAACTTAAGTTCTTAAGTTCTTAAGTTCTCTAATTAACTAATAACTTCAATAATAATTCATAGTGAGTTTTACATCCCTGCTATAGATAATTTTGTCTGAGTTGTTGTCGCACTTAAAATGGTGGATATCTCATTTTTGAATTAAACACATTGTCTTATGTTTGCTGTGCAGCGTGTCAGCTTTAATTTGAGGGTAATTACAGAGACTTTCAATGTATACAGCAAAAGGCCGGGGGAGTGGTAGCAGGGGGAGAGAAGGTTACACACACTTACATCTGGGAGCTTCCCAGTGCTACCACAGTCTTGTCATGTTGGCTGCTGAGCAGTTGGGGCTTCAGTGCCTCAATCCAAGGCTTTGGCAGTCGTCCAGGGATTCAAACTGCCAACTTCCCAATCACAAGCCTCTGACTTGCAGGCCGCCCACTTTTTATATCAGATGAACAGTGAAAGAACTACAGCCGTTGACCCATCCACTTCAGGGTACCAAAAGTACTTAAGCTGATAAAGATTATATTCATCACATAGTCATTTTTAGTATGTCGCCAAAAATAGGGCATTTACATAAAAACATTTTCATAAGCCAAGTGTGTCTTTTTTAAAGCCAAGTATCAGTATTTTCAGTTTAGTCGGGTTTCTGACCCTGTCCGGCTGTACAGTTTTTTGGCTTATATTGAGTTTTACAATAAGGCATTTACAGTCGTCAAACATATTGGAAAGTTACAGGATCATGCCAAACTGTTCTTACTGCACTTTAGCGTTTGTGATAAGAAAGTCTACATTTTGTTGTCCTTGTTTGTTTTGAAGATGTTTTGGGGGCATTTTCGCCTTTATTAGATAGTTGAGAGTGGAGAGGGACAGGAGGATGACATACGACTGCAGTCAAACCGCCCCTTTCTTGTCCTTGTTTTAAGAAGGGAGACATTTTGAAAGACTTCCAGTTCAGAAATCCATGGCAGAGTAAACATCCATCTGCTGTTACAGTCCACCTCAGTAGTGTCAGATTTGATTTTCTCTATCGTCACTGAAAATGAATGATATCCGAACTTGCTGTCTACCATCTACCTCCCCACTATGGACAGACCATTATTGTGCAATGACTTCTGGAAGTCTGCAACCCATAAAAATCACCAGTTTCATGTCAGTGTCTCTACAAAGTTTTTTTTTTTTAACTATGCTTGGCTAGCTTGGCTTCTAAATTCCTTGCAGGCAGCATGGAGTACATGGCGGACTGAATGATTATTAATAAACAATGTAGATTGTTAAGACAGACATGAATAAATGTAATTGTTTCTTCTTATTTCCCCATAGAGTTCAGCAGGAAAACTGGGAAGGAGACAATCATTAAATTTAAACATCTTTGTCAACGTGCGTTACATATATGTAGTGCATTGAAGGTCAATCTCTCACACTTGTGTTGTGTAATATTTGGCTAATCATAAAGGGGCTACCATTTGCAGAGTTGCCGTGCATGCAAAATTTCAGGTCACTACCACTGGGAACCAATAATGCCTTTGGCTAAGCAACAAGATGCAAATACATCTATTCAAATTAGTACTACTCCATACACAATCGAGCTTACACAAACACACACATACAATCCCAACTCAGAGCGCCACATTGCTGAATTAAAATACAACGCATTAATTTCAATCTTATTTAAAGTCTCAGTCCTGGGGCAATATCTGCTCTGAGACCAGTTTTGCGTTGTCATGGGCAATTCTAATTAAAATTGCTATGTGTTCACTTTCCTTGTTGCCTAAAAAGCAAAACTGATCTAAGGCTTGTTTAGCTTTTAAGTCATAGGCAATTTAAATCCAAATTTCTGTGTTTACTTTCCTTGTTGCCTAGTTTGGCAACCTCTCAGTCCAGCGGCGGGCCCAGATAACCCACCTCACCCAGCCAGTCATAAAGCTAATGGGAGACAGGCAGCATCCTCCACTCCGGGCTGTCTTTGAGCAGACGAAGGTTAGTCAGGCTTAGGAGATCAATGCACTTATGTGTCACACCCAGAAAACCAGATTTTTCCCTCAGGCACTGAAGGAAGAGTTTGCATGGTCACCTAGTGTTTACCTGGTGTGCAACATTCATTTAGTTTTTTTTTACAGAACAGCTAAAAAACTTTCACCCTCTTTTATGCATTTCTACTTTAAATTATATGCAGTGGAGAGTGAAAGGTGGTAGGGAGAAGAGAGATGATATACGGTAGCGAGCCAGACATGAACCCTCATTGTCACATGCAGGTCACTTTCGCCTGCTAAGCCACTGAGGCAATCCAAATATCATCCATCCTGACACTGTCCATCACACTATATGCAGCACATTGAAATTAGCACAAAGGCAGCACCCATCTTCAACATTAAGTTTGGTGGCAGTAGGGTGATTATTTACAGGCTGCTTTACTTTCTAAGGACCTGAACTTTGAGTCAGAGACTGAGGCCTTAATTAATTTCTCACTCTGCAGAAATACTATGAAGCTGAATGACATGTGTGAATACTGACTGACAGACGCACAGCATGAAGCACATTGTCAAGAGGGGAGCAGTATTAAGCTATTTTGATTGTACATAAATCAAAGCTTTGGCCACAACATTATGAGAGACTAATCAACCTTTATGAGACGTATTTTGATAAAATATATTACTGTTACAGGAGATTTGCTTGCTTCATGATCAAATATCTTGATTCAAAAAAGACAAAAATATGACATAACACCACACGTGTTGCTACAGCATAAAGAGAAGATGAATGTGTTATAGAGGCATTTTTTTTGGTCTAATATTTATTTTTACAAACTGTATTTGACTGGTGTCTTGAATCCTACTGGTAAACAGAAGGTTCATGAAGCAGTTTGATTTACTGGTGTCTAATTAGAGTGTTTGTTGTTTTCTGCCCGCTTTTGTTTGTCCTGGAGCCCAACTTCCTGTAGATACAAGCACATACTGCGAGGTAGGGGAGATACACTGGGATCTGACAGTAAGAGATAACCTGCCATCAGCGGGCCTGCTATTTTTAACAGCAGGTACTAGTAACACATGACGTGGGGCTCTTGTTATCAATATTTATGGAACAAAGATTGAGACAGAGTAATGATACACAGTCCCTACTGGATCCATCCTCCCTTAATAGTTGTCATTACAGGGAGGGAAGGAAAGTGCTGATAGACTCAAAATTTTAGGCTGGCACTCTACATTTTAGTAATGATTCCAGAGACCAGACAGGGCCCAAATGTAATTAGCAGACGTAAACAGGGAAGTATGATGACCTCAAAACATGTCACAGGTGCTACACAAACAGTCCCGAAGAATTACAGTGTTAAAATGCCTTAACAATACTTTTTTTCATGTGATGTGAAAACAAATTTCAGTTTGTGCATCGTGATTTGATACGGTGAAGCTGGTATTCAGTTTCAGGCTTTTATAAGCATATTGTTGTCAACAGTATTTCAGCTGCATGCACTCCTCAAGAAAGGTTAAATTAGATCACACAAGATCACGTCTTGGAGGCAGGTTACTGCTTTGAATGCATTTATTGTGTAGAAGTAAACAGTTTTACAAACCACAGGGCAATGACAACAAGTGGTGCTGATACATTCAATAAATAATAGTGCGTATTTTCCTGCCATTGCACTCACAGTGTAAAAACATACATCTTCTGGCAATTGTGTTACTCACATACCTGGTGACTGTCAGGGCTATACCATTTTCAGTGTTTACAAACCAGAAAGGATCAGCAATGGTGCAGATTCATCTCCATATTTCTCCCATGGCACAGCCTGTTGGCTGCAGATTCACATAACATTCCCTCTGCCAAAATATATTCTATTCAAACACTTAAAAGTTCCAAGAGCGAGCTCAAAAGAGGTGAAGTATCTGGCAGACCATAGAGCAAAATGCCATGCAGTCATATGCAGCCCAGGGGATGAAGTGATCGATCTGTGACCTCGGACTCAGCCATAAGATATTGTGGTGCAGAGTGCGGGGGAGGGCATGGATAGTGGAAAAGGGGCGAGCATGAGTCAGTAACAGAGTCTGTGAAAGCTGTGGGAGCAGAGGAAGCGTTAACAACATCACAAGTAGAAGGAGCAAGTCAAGTTACCACGTCATGAGGAGAAGGACTGAGAGTAGGATGATGGTAGGAGACTGAGAGGTGATGGGAAACATACATTCTAATCATCCAATCATGTGAAGTAATAATTGTTCATCCACAGCGTGTCGTCCACACCAGGCTGATATGTGTTATCTCTCTCCTGCCTTTACGTCACTGCCTTTTGTTGAGCAGCCTACAGTGAGTAGCTACTGTGCTCAGAGCCTGCATGTGGAAAACTAGGTATGACTCTAGTAGTCAACTAGGTACGACTCACTTATAGCCACTATGATGCATGCAAAAGTACTACTTGGCAAACAAAGTCGATTCTAATTTTGTCTGACTGTGTCATCTTGCGTCTTTGAGACAGGAATGTACTGACACATCCACAAAGATTGCAGGGAGAAAGTTTTGGTCATGCTATGATACAGTACACTCCCTCCCACTCATATAGATATAGTAAAGGCTATATATATATTTATATACATAAAGAAGCAAGATGACAGAGGACAAAAATAGATTCAAAGTAATACTTTTGGATGTATCAGAAGTTTGGCATAGTGTTTACAATGCTGACAATACTGGCAATACTGACAACACATTTCTTGTTTCTTGTATATACACATAAAGACAGTTGTTGATTGAATTTTCCGATACCTTGCTTTAACAGTGTGTGTATGTTGAAAAAGGTTCTTTGGGGGTTTAAGCCTATAATTCGAGGGCAGAGGCGGAAGGTAACAGTGTATGCTACACTAGCAGGTCTAAATGGCATCAAGTTACCTAAAGCACTTTGATGAGGAGGTTTTGTTTGTGAAACAAGTCCAAGGATTTGCCAGATTGGTCCTATAGTTTCTTGCGGACGCACGTGATCAAGTTCAATAACGCGCCCATCCACGCAGTGTATTTCCATAAACTATAAGTAATTTATACCATTAGAATGACACTTCTTTTACAACTCCCAAGAAAGTTGGAATGCTGGCACAGAGTCAGGCAAATATCACCTATTACTCATGTTACTTACTAGTACATTTGTGGCACACATGCAAGCACAGCGCTTCGTCACTGCATAACAATCAGATGGCAGACTGTTGGCAGTGCAACTGATGGAATTTTACTGAAAACAGATTTCGCCTTTGAACTTGGGATATTCCAGATTGAAAAGTAGCATTTCCGACTCAAAACGCTTAGGTCGTTTTTATGAGTGTAAGCTTTGGCTAATTACGCCTCTTGAAGACGTGGATTAACTTTTGATTTCTATTATATCTATTTGAAAACGAAGCACTTAGAAGAATTTGACAATGTAAGTATGAGACTGTTTCGACCACAAAGCGAGGGGTTTCTTTTAAGCAGCAACAAGTTCCTCAACAACTTGACAGACAGACAGAGGGGCGCAATGAATGTGATATTTGTTATCTAAAGCAACCTGGCTGTGCACCATCTCGATGGAAAAAAAATCTAAATGATAAGTTGTGCGTATGCGTAATAGGCCTATGGCCCTTCGCCAAAGAGGGAGTTAGCAGTCTATAACACAAACACGTGAATATGGATATGTCTCAGAAGTTTTAGCTCTCGGTCATTATACTCTATGCGGATTTAAAGATTTAAGTCAGTGAATGGGCGATCAGTCAGGAACTAGTATCCCCCATAAACTTGGATTGCCGTCGCTTATTTCAATCACGTAAGACCCCTAATGGCGTTGTCCGGGCGAGGGTATTGCGTATATCTGTACAAGCTTTTCTGAAAATCGAGGCTTGTTGATATTTGTCCTTACTGTAGAGCCACCAAGGTGTAGCCTAAGAGAGTTTAAGCACGCCGATATTGCAAAGGGTTATTAGATTCATAAGTCAGCGAAGTGGTGGGCGATCTACTGAGCACAGCAGAAGTTCTCATATGATGACTTCAAACAAGACACATTACCTACCAGCATCTGTTGGAGTGAGTGGATATTAAGACACTTCTATCTCCAGGACAGCGTAGGGGAAAATGGTAAGTAGCATGGAAACACCAGCATATAGGAGATGATTACCAGTAAATAGTCGTGCTTGCTATTTAGTCTGGGAACGCATAGCTGGAAGGGTTGGACTCATTGGCTACTTGAGAAACTCAGTATAGAGACCCATGTCTGATGAGGCTGATGTTGACAAAGCTTGTGTAAAAAAAGATTGTGTGGCATTTCTCGGCTCAGGATATGCCGGTACAGTGAGAGAGGTAAGGCTATGGGGAAAAAATGTTACATTCTCTCTGCGCGCAATGTGTGGATGTGGTGTGCTGTCTTGGAGGGTTGTGTATTGGCAACGAGGGCTATATTTTATGCATGTATGTATGTTTTTTGAGTGCGGTGCCCGTGAAAAAAAAGCAACATGTGCCACTTACCTGTGACACTTACCGTATACATGACATTAAGAACAATAGGGCAACAATAGCAGCTTTGCCAGTTGTAATTTGGCGTGACAGCGGAGCCTTTGAGGCGACTATAAGGAGATTTGACCGGCGTTTGTGATATAGGTGCTGTTTTCTGAAGGAAATGTCCGACCAACATGTGATCAAATATTAACAGGACTGGCTTGGCAAGGGAAAAAAATACACGTGACAAGACGCGGGGAAGCAGCAGAGTAAAAGCAGTTTCAAGTGGGCACTCAACAAAACTATAGATATTTTTTTGCCCCCTTATAGTTACCCTGGCTGTGTTATGCTTTCAGCACGTTGGACAGAGGCACCGGAGTCGTGCATGGACTAAAACACCGAGTGGACGCCAACTCTCTCTCTCTTTTGCCAACCCCCTTTGCCAAACCTGGGATTGTTTTTTCAACTTTTGGTAAGCTTATTCTGAGGGGAGCCTGTGGTCTATAAACGGAAAACGGGATAATAAAAAAAAAAAAAATCAAAAGAAAAGCGCTTGCCAATAAAAGAGCTTGTGCTTTAAGATGTGCTTTGCGCCAGCTTTGTAGAGCATGGTGAAAGTTGAAATGTTAGGGCGTCTGGTCTGTACATGCCACATTCTCGGTACCAATAAGCCCCCACACTGCGTTAAACTTTGGGACATGCAAGTCTTGGTCGTGGAGATCTAACCACGCACGTAGTGGTTATCAGCCCTTGTAAAGGTAAGAGCACAATCCATTGTTTTCATGTCACTCTTTGTTCCTGTCGTCTTTACGGCTTGTGGGTTTTTGTAAAATGAACTTCGACTTAACTACAGCATGCACCCTTCGCCTGGCAGTGTGTTAATTGTAAGGCAACAGTGACCGAAATAACTCTGAAATGAAATCTGATCCAATCCAGGTGACCGATATCTCGCAGACTGCCACAATCAATTTTTTAAATAAACTTATCTTTTTTTCTAAATGTTGTTGCGTGCACCTACATAGAATTCCCTACATAGCGTACAGATTGAGACGTGTAGGGGGGAAAAAAGCTTTTTAAAGCGCTTTTCGGAGTTTGCAAACACTGCCTACTGCAACATAATTTGCGTAATCGTTGCGTTGTGCCTAATCATGCTCCCAATATGGGACTTAAGGCGCTGCAGTGATCCTTCTAGCCTGCACGAATTTCACTAGTGATGCTGGTGCATATCGTCAATTTGTCTAGAAAAACCTCTATCTTTCATCTATCTATCTATCTATCCATCTATCTATCTATCTATCTATCTATGCTTATTTCTGTTGTTTGGTCTGCTGCATACATGTTTTGTCTTGATATCAAAACCTGCTTTATTCCACTCTGGATTTTGTTATCGACCAAAAATAGCCCTACTCTTACCCCCCTCCACCCACCCCCACCCCCCCCCCCCCCCCCCCCGTCATCGCCATCAAATCACTTGTGTTTTTACTACGACCGCTCCACGGTTTCATTCATAAGGTGCTTTTCACTTCACCTGCTACCCTACCCCCTCTTTTGTCCATGCACCGCGCTATGTAGACCTGTCAGACACAACTACGGAATGAATTTAGGGAACAGATATATTAATTCTTAATCATTTCGACTCCCATAATTTGCAGGGATGCCCGTGTGGGACCCCCTTACAGTATGCAAATTGTTATATTATTCTGTGTAAAATTACAATAAAGATAGGCGTGGTCAAAGTGCTTCTATTGACAGATGTTATGGCTGAATGTGATGGAGAGAGATAAGATGGCTTGATATGCAATTGTTCGGAAGGCATCGATTTTTTTTTCTTTTGTTTTGTTTTTTTGTTGTTGTTTTTTAGGACACAGAAAATCAAGCATGTTAAGGCTGTAAGATTTAGATGATCGCCACACTAAACTGATCCGGGATGGTGTTTTTCGTTATTTCCCCGCTTTCCTGAAGGAATTGTAAAATCCGTCTCGCACCAATGCAGAAGCGGTGGATATTGTCTATTTCCTCTCTCTCTCTCAATCTCCCTCTCCCTCTCTCTCTCTCTCTCTCTGTCGTCTTTTTCCTCTGGTCAAAGATTTAAGATTTCTGATCCAGGACGAAGCAATTGCATGGCAAAACAACTGCAAGAACAGAGAAAAGCCCCAACGCCCACTGGCAGCCCTGTTTTAATCAAGACGCTTCCTGGGGGGGTGCAGGGTGCATTTCTAATAATTATTCCAACTGAACCTATCCGACAAATTTCTAATTGCATTTGAATTATGACTTCTCCACTGCCGCTATATGTTTCGGTTATTTTAGTCTTAAACCCAGAAACATATTTTGATCCAACACTGATGTGAGCAGATCGGATTCTCCACATCATTGCCTATTACTCCTCATTTTATTTGATTGCAGAACCAAAATAGGTCATATTACTATAACTATATATTAAACACGACATTCATAGAGACTCTGATGTCCCTATAATGAAGGTTGCGTCGCACCTGTAATAGCCACATTTAAAAAGATATTCCCATGGCAATAACGTTTATTGTACGTCCCCTGGTAAATACATCCAATTATAATCTAGCAATAATTTATTTAACGAATCGATCGGGGTTTTTTAGTGGATATAAGATTCGTAAAAATGTGACACTTAAGGATTCCTTGGCCTTTTATACACAGACGCCATAGGGAAATATGATTTTTTGTTTTATTTCTAACATCATTTTCGGCTAGATTTTGTATATATTTTCTTTCTTTCAGATTACATCTTTTCTAGCAATGTAGCAGTATTTTTTTTTTCTACTGAGACGTGGGATTATGGTGTGGGCGTGGGCGTGTTGGGTGGAGGAGGAGGGATGAGCGGAGGCGGGTTAGGAGGGGTCTGTGGGGTGGCACGACACACTTTGTATGTATGAAGGTTTTTTTATAGCACTTTTCTGCAATGTACGTC